>NW_017100220.1:829532-856354 GCF_001263275.1 Habropoda laboriosa
GTGATCCTGGCCGGTTAATATTTTATTATAATCCGAAGGACGCTAGGCCGGCGTATATGGCGAAGAAACGTACGGGGTAGAGAGCAGAGCCGCGATAATTCTCGGCAAAACGAGCCACGGCTGTCGCATTATCAAAGCTACCGAGAAAACCAGTTCGCAGAAGCACGCACGTAGAAGCCGGTGTGTGCCTGGCCGCGAACGCTGAAATAACTGTCCTTCGATCGGTCGACATCTCCATCGGTACGCCGCGGCCTTGCGACCACTTGAGATGCCAATTAGCAAGCCGTTCTACGATCGCGATGGATCTCGATTAGCTTTGTTAATTCACAATCGGCGCGGCTCGATGTTTGTTCTAAGATGTTGTCGAGTCACCTCGTATATTCCTCGTCTGACAGTTCATTTACATTTACCCTCTATAACTCGAGTTTCCTTTATTCTAGAGAGGAACAACTAGTTGTGGGTCGCGTCCTTAGAAGGACTCAGGGTGCCTCAGCTTATACCCCTATCAGACCAGGTTTCCACTTTTCATCGAAACCACCAAACGAAGAACAAGCCGCAGAATGAGCGAGGCACCCGACCATGCTTGAACCCCAACTTGGCGGTAAGGATTTTTGCTGTTGGACTTTTACAATTTCTCCATCGAAACCACCAAACGAAGAACAAGCCGGAGAATGAGCGAGGCACCCGACCATGCTTGAACCCCAACTTTGGCGGTAAGGATTTTTGCTGTTGGACTTTTACAATTTCTAGACGTTAGTAAGGATGGAACTAACGTCTGTGTGAAATTTCAGCCCGATAAAACTAGCAGCACGGCTTTTCCAGAGACGGATGTGGAGCGGTTACCCATCTTCTTACGGAACGCCGCCCAGTGCATCTTGACTTCGGTGATCGAACGGGAATCGGTAGACATGCACGGCTACGGCCGCTGGTTCTAGAGAGGAACAGTTGTGATTCGGTAGAATTTCGCATTTTGGAGATTTCACCGAAGGTAATATGTAATAATACAATTTTGTGATGAAAAATAGTAGCGCCTTTTTTTTAACACATTGCATGTGGAAATGGTATGTTGGAATATTTCTCGAGCTTTGGGGAAAATAAAGGAATTTTGTGGATAATGGAGAAATCGGTTGGAGTCACTTCATATAGTTGGTCTGTTAGCTGATTTGTGTTAATTGTGGTATGGGTTTATTGGTTTCTGGATGTTGGGAATATTCCGTAAGTTTTATGGGAAACGAGGCAATTTTATGGATAATGGAAAAATTGGCTGTGCTGGATTCGCGAGGGAATGAGAATGACGATCTGTAACCTAAATTTCTCACATAAAATGTATAAGAGATATGGCTTCGTTTGGAGAAAAATGTGAAAAATTGGTCGAGAAAGATTTGAAGGCTATTATAGAGTTCAGTTAGATTAGGTTGATTTAGAGTGTCATTTTTGAGATAGAAAAATGCCATTTTCGATCCTATATATTTTTTCCACATTCCAAGAAGGTTAACATTTATATTATTTCTTACAGATTTATTATTCTTATTTACAAATTTATGAAAATTTCGCTAACTTTGTCACTTACGATGTCACATTGAAAACTTATAATGGATTTCTCTAAGAAATTACTCGAAGAAACAATTTTACAACGTAAAAAAGATTCAGTTGCAAATGATACATATATCATTCTTTAAAAAAAATTTTAAAAATAGCAAGGACGAAAATTTGATTACCTAGGAAACATGTTCTTGTACAAGAGCAATTGATTTAACGTTGAAAAATGAGGCTTAGATACGGTGAAATAAATGTTACAAGAATCAACAGGGGGTGAAAAGGCGAATGTATACACTTTCAAAGGAACATACGCAAATTTCGGCAGAGCATTCGTCGAAGAAGCCCCGAAAGAGAGTGAACATCGTCTCTGAAACATTCATACGCGACTTCCAAGCTCGCTCGACGCGAAAGAGAGATTACATCGGATTTCTTCGACGCCTCTCCGTGGTACCGAGAACACAGCCATAAATCATGCATGACTCTCCTCTTCTTCTATGCAAACGTATCGATTCTACATTCAAAACTCGGCCATAAACGATGCCATATCATAAACAATTTCCCCATTTGATACGTTTAATATCCCACGTGAACATAATAGAAATTCGCATAATTTCAATAAATCATGTCTACCATCTAAATTCATTGCATATTATTACCGACGTAATTCCATTATCCTGGAATAATAATATCGAACTGCAAAATGAATGCGTTACATTTAACTCGCTTTGAAGGAGCGGGAAAAAAAGAAGTTGAAATTATTCGAAAGTGAAAACTAACTTTCGCACTGTTTCCCGTATTAAATTTCATACTTCACAAATTGTAACAATTCTGTTATAGAAATATCGTGAAATTTCCTTTCAGCTAATTATTCAACGAATTCAATTCTACGCTAATATTCAACCCTTTGCTTCGTCGATAAAGTCAATGCGTCTCTTTCTATTATCTCTTTCTCTCCATTGTAAAACTAATTTTTAATTATTATAAATATCCCACGAGTCGCATATCTTTCACCTAATTATTCCCCGAATTAAATTCCACCGTAATATTCAACCCTTGCTTTATCGATAAAATCGCTCTCTCTCTCTCTCTTCTGCTATTTCTTTCCATCGCAAAAATAATTTTTAATTGTTATAAATATCCCAGGAGACGTATATCGTCATCGCGAATACGCCACACTGGAAACGGTATATAAACGAGTGTATTTGTTGTGCTTCAAAGCGACCGTGACCTACGGAACGAAACGCGCCTCGTATCGGGCATCAAGAGCAGGTTAGTTGTGTTCCGTCTGTCGTTTCGGTAACATCGTCCCGTGGAAAATGATTTATCGCGTTCGACGATTGTTAGTTTGTTCAACTGTGACCGCCATGTGTCACCATTGCGTTCCAGTCTCACTGTACACTGCTGTGTGTTTGTGCGCGTAACTTTGTACACGCGGTGGACGCTACTCCGTGTGTTTTAACGTTTCAAGACACCGTTGACAACAATAGGTTAACTTCTAATTTTTCGTATTAAATTTACGTAAGTAAATTGAAAAAAGAAAGGTGCTCGTTAGTTATCTTCGATCCAATGCTACAATTAGTGATTATAATTAAACATTTAAACATTGTTATTAATTACTTCTCATCGCTATTATGTCACGCTACATCATCGATAATTATTCTTGCTACATTTAAGTAAATTTAAAGAAACAGGGTGAGTTAGAGTTGTTTCTGATGGTGTCTATATCGGAATTATTGCGATAGAGTAATTAAATATTGTTGTTAATTATTATTAATCGATACGCGTCACGGTTATCTTTGCCCTAATTTGCATACACTATAAGTATCTTTAACCTCGATTTCTATGCATTGCTGTTAGCTCTCAGTTTTACGGTTCGCTATTACCTTTAACTCCCATTAATACGTGTTACAGGCAGCTTTCATAGGTTATTATATGACAGTTTTAACCCCTTGATGATAGTGATTATTAGAGATTGTCGTTACTCTTATAATTTTCGCAGTAACATATCAGAATTACTGTAATTTTCCTCGCTACGCATTTCTGTTGCCCTGAACCGCCATTAATACGCGTTACGATAAACGTTAAATCCTTACCTCTACGCAACGTCCTTTCATGTTTAAACACTCGTTTTTCGTCCCTTTCCAAGTACGTTCAAATACCTAGAAATTCTTACGAAATGTTTTTCTATACACCAAGCTGGCAGTTTGTATATTTCAATGTGATCTTGGAGTGTGATTGTGATTTTACAGTTCCTGCCGAGGATTTCTCGGATCAGCAAGAAGTTTCAATCTTCGACTTTGAAATGAAAAAACATCGCCGCGACTTCGTATAAGAAATTCCGCTGCCACCTGTAAGTAGACCTTTTTTTATTCGTCGCAGAAATGTTTGTACATACGGTTTTTCGAACCGTTCGGAAAATGAATTATACAGCAGAAATGAGGATACAATATTAGGCACCGTACGTTCGTTCACCTCTTTCTGTTTTGCATCGAAAAAATTCAGGTAGGCTAAACGTGAATGTAATTTCATTTTCATTCTATTATTCGTTTGGAAACTTTCCTCGGGAAAATCGAGCGATGGATTAATTGAAACTATGTAATCACCAATCGATGATAATAATTGACAATAATCGATAATTGAAAATAATTGATAATAATTGATGAAATATTAATTAGTTAATCACGGTAATGAGAAACTTAAAAAATTAAAGGCTGATTAATAACGAAACATCTATTTTAGCTGTTATTTATTTAGACACCGAAAGATTAGTAGAATTTTTGTTAATTTCTTCTTCGGACTCGTTTATCGCAAAATTCGGTCTTTCTCGGTGCAGAACGTGTTCGGTTTTTACACCAGAACGAGATACCGATGAACAAACTACGTCGACAATCGAACCGATACGATCGGGAACAGTCGATTCCGTGGAAGCATACCGCGGAACAAGGTTTTCGCTCGACGTATGTATGGCTCGACCGTCGACAAGCTTCCGGAAAATTCAATTTCCGTGCAGCAGTCGAAAATGAAACCTCGCCAGATAGCCGATACGTGTGCCAACGAATTCGACGTGTCTCGACACCGTGACACGCTGGTGTACTCGAGATTGCGATTTATTAAAACGTTTCACTCGCCCTGACATTTGTCACCATGATACTAATGAACTCGATAATTATCCTCGCCATTGTTCATTACGTCGTGTCAATTAAATCGAGACACAGGGTTTATTATGGACAGTTTGTCGATTTTCTATTTTGCCCCGATGTTGGGGTAGATATAACGAATTAGGGTCTCTTATGCAGGTGAAATTCTTTCTTTGATGAAGAAAAAATGGAGATGAGGCAGTGTTTAATTTCTCTTTCTGTATTTTTTAATGTGCATTCAAATATTAACTATGATATTTTGAGTTGAGAGATACGCTGTTGTCTGAAAGTTTGAGACCACTGTACGTTGCAAGCTATTTAGACAAGAATTTCTAGAAAGAAGTTAGAGATTTAAGAAACTTTCGAGGATTTATTGTCCAAATTTACAGAAATTGAGTACATTCGGCTGTGCAACATTAATTTCAAATTGATAAGTAGTCCCAAACTTTTGGTCGCATTAAATTCAGGAATGGTATTTATTTCTATGATTATTCTTCGCCATTTGATTCTTTATATTATTTTTCAAATTTAGCGAGGTTCTTAATAGTATTATTCTATCACATCAACGCGAAAACAATATTTTTTAAGAAAGTATCACCAAGTAGCAATTCTTTTTTTAAGAACTTGTTACTTATCTATTGATTATCACGTCTATAACGGACACTAAATTGAGATAAATTTTTATTCGTACACTCAAAGGGGACATATGCATGCCACTGGTCACGAAAGGGTTAATTTAACGTTGTCATAAATTCAATTTCCAAAAGAAGCAGAAAAAAGTATTAGAATTTCCGTGTTATTGAACGTTATTACTGTAACTTCGTTTAATGTACCTACAGCGTCACAAGCAAACCCCTCTGTTTTTCACTCAATTAATTATAAAGAAAATTCTACCCTGAAAATGAACAATCCATCACTCCCGAATTTCCCCTGCAACCAGATTGCTATTCTTCGTTCACACACGAACAATCGAATTATTTCTCACGTTCAATAGCCACAATCTGTAGGTAATACTAAAATTCTCAGTCCCATTTGATTCACCATTCTCAACACCATCGACGCGCGATAAAAAGCGTTCCACTTTCCATCGAAACACGAAGAATTGTGGAAAAGAACGTGAAACAAGGTACGAGCAGCCGGCACGCGAGTTCGTGATGCTTCGCCCTCCATTTCTCTTTGGCCAGTAGACCGCCCCGTGTCGGCCCGTGTCGGAACCAAGGGTAGTCCCACCCCTAGCCACGGCGAACGACATTCGTGCCCCATGAATTTATCAGACTGCTCCCGATAGAAGCCAGCTACCGATTAGGTAGGCCGTGTAAAGCGAGAAATTAGCATTCTCTGGGGAAGAACCGAACGGGGTCGTGGCGCGCGTGAGGCGTTTAGCAGAGGAAGTGGCGCGATTGGATTAAATTATCGTAGCAGCTCCTCGCGTGATTGATCGCCGCCTGCTTCCTTTACAACGAGGAATTAATTAGGCTCCGATCAACCTTTCTATTCAATTTACTTTTACTTTCTACGTTTACCTATTTTTCTTTCCCTTTTTAATTATTTTCGATCGATGCTCGAATAAGAGATTCTACTTTTTCAGTCGAATTTTTGCATTTTCAGGGATTTTCAAAATTAGCGATTGTTGGTTCTATTTTAACGAATTGAAGAAATATTGTGATTTGAAGTGATAGATATCTTTTCATTATCTGTTACCTTTTTAGGCAATATATTCTTTTACACCTGTAGGTTCATTAGTAATAGCGAAAGGGTTGAATTGAACCTACATCTTTTATACGAAGTCCTTGTTCAAAAACGACGACAACACTTCTGTGCGTTTATACGTTAAATGATCTAATTTAAATAATAAACCTAATTAACAGATACAAGTTTTTGTTGCATATATTAAATAACTAGATCGCGTACCATGTTCCTCGCGAAAATGTGAAGGTGATCACGTATAAACACTCATAGTCAGATTTAATTTCGTGTGAGTAGTTAAATTGTAGCGTTGCGAATTGTTTGTAGCCTTTATAAAGGTGCGTTTAAACCAAACGAACGAATGCTCATTCGCTCTCCACTTCCAAAAATTCTTTATACATTCAGCATTTGTTTACATTCGTTTGGACCTGAATTTCTTCCTGAGCATTCCTTCGTTTGGTCTAAACGCATCATAACCCCTTCGCTACCGCAGATTTTAACGCGTAACGTGGATGAATTTTTAACCACGGCTGCAAAATTTCTTATTACCGCCGTATCGTTTCAAGTGCGTGAAGCATAAATTTTCAAAACGTTTATAAGCGCCAATAGTAATGAAAGGGTTAAGGGTTTATTCAGTACGCAAGTGTTTTACAAATCGAAGAGCCTTTCAGGGTTTTGTTAGCGTAGCCAATCAGCGTGTAGTATGTTTGGTTACCGTCTAAGTCGAAAGTGATTGCCGGGATGGTCTACTTCCACCATCGAATAACACGGTGACCGTTTTTATTACACCTCGACAAACTATCCACTACAGGTATTCGAGAACCCGAAAATGTCGGGAACCCGATACTCGGGAAGAGTTCGGGTCGCGACTCGAGAATGTCGGGATTCCCGAGAATTTCGAGAACCCGAATGACGTTTCGGGACTAGCTATGTTAAATACAACCATGGTTTCGGATTTTCAATTTCTGAGGCATTTTAATAAACGTTGGACGCTGAAAGCGCAATTACACTATTTTTCCGCGAGAAACTTTATGCTACTTTATAATAATACGAGCTAAGCCCTATATCCCTAGATTCCGCCGGATTAAACTTTTCACGCGACTTTTCAACGCTGCACAGGACACACGAAAAAAACAGAAAAGCGCTCACTCTGTCGCAGTTACAGTCGCCTCGTAGTCTAAATAACCAGGGCGCACGTGAATTCTACTCATTCCGGCAATAAATTTATAAAAGCGAAGAAAATCGAAGTAAACAGAATTTATTTCGCGGAAAAAGTTTGAAACTGTTGTCGAAAACGATATGTCAACACAAGGAATGTTGTTGGATACTAGAGGTGTGTGGGGACCTGAAAATTCCGAGAACTCATTTGCCGTTTCGAGACTTGCTTTAATAAACACGACCGCGGATTCAGTTTTTCGTACACAATGTTTACGCAGTCGCTTCGTTTACATCAAATCGCACGAATCCTGGTATCCGTGTTACTGACACAGACATCGTACATTCCATAAATCGTAACAGAAAGTGCAGAAACATTGTCCTAATAATATGAATCCCGACACTTTTCCGTTTCTCCCGGAAATCCCCGATAGTGTCGGGATTCTCGAGAATGTCCGGGAACTCGTCCCGATCTCGGAAAAATTCCCGTCCCGACCCGAACTCATATTTTCGGGTTCTCGCCCACCTCTACCGAATACTCTAAATTAAGCTAAGCAGTACCGAGACGTGACCCGAGTTCTCGAAATTCTCGGGAATCCCGATATTCTAGAACAGGGGTCGGCAACAGGGTTCAAATACCTAAATTCTAAATTTTTGATATTTGAATAACAAACACTCGTAGTTGTAACGAATAATTTTAGTAAAAATTCTTATTTGATCTATAAAGATTTATGTAATAAATTTATGTTGCATTAATATTTTCACGTTTAATGCCAAACTTCCGCATTTCTGAAATATGCCCTGCTAGTAAAAAAGAATCTCGAGATACTTTTAGGAACCCGACCCGATCCCGAGAAAAAATCCCGACCCGACATTTTCAAAGGGTTAAACTAAGCCTACCTTCCCGTTTGTCAATCACTTCTAATTATTCTCCTGTTTACATATTTAACACCATAGACAGTAATAAACTAACCAACTAAACTAACTTCACTACACGAAGCTCGCAAAAGTGTAACTGTCAACCTATCGTTAATTATCACTCGAAAATGGAAACGTCTCTTTCGTCGACAATTACGAGAATATTCCAAGCATGTCGCGAAAAAGGAAAAAGAAATCACAATCTCGCGTATAATCGAGGTGGAAGAGGGGGGGAAGAAAGGAAGGGAAGAGGAGCACGCGTTCCTTCCGTTCGGATAAATTCCTCGTTATCGCGCGGAAGATCCTCGAGCAGGATCGATCTCGGGTTGGAGATCGAGAGAGGATCGATGGTGAGGCGGGTACGACCTACGTGCGTATTCGACTGTCGAGTGGAATACTTGCAGCACCGGTTTTCGCGTTGCTCAACGGCGGCCCGGTTCCGATAAACTCGCCCGCGGTAATTGGCTTGCGAAATCACCCCTGCAAACGGACCAGCGACACTTTGAAAAATCCTCGAGGGATTTGCTCGCCTCCAGATGTTCACATGTGTTCACCGTGAATCGTGTGTACCGTGAACGAGAAAAATTGTTAACCCTTTTTGTCGATGCTCCTTTTCTCTGAATTGCAGAGGAGAGTTTGCCCAAATTTTTCATGAAGGTACCTTCAGCTAGTTGCCTAAGTTTTACCACTTGGTCTACGTTGTTTTAAGCTCTTGAGAATTTTCGAACTTTTTCTTGGAGGTTTCTTGTTTTGCGTTCGTTAATCCTTTCGTTTGAATATGACGGATAAAGAAATTCCACCGAGTTTAGTTAAAATTTGTATACCTACACAGGTTAATTTAATCCTTTTGCTAGGAGACAAAATGCTCGAGACTAAAAGTTTGTCAAAATGTAATCAAATTGTCTATCTATCTACTGAGAAGAACACCAAAGGATACATTTTACTATTATTGAAAGCATCAGACATGTAACTTTTTAATCTGATCATAATCATTTGATCGCTCACTCTATGTGAAACAAAAGACCGATCGAGTTTTTCATGCAATTATCGATAACTGTTTAAAATAATCGCGAAGCAAAGGCGAGTTTCGAGAATCAAGAAGACCACGGCAAGTCCGCCAGCTCAGACTTGGAAGCTATTAAACTCGAAGAGGAGGGTATTAACAGGTTGCTGTGGCAGATTTAATCTGGTAATATTAGATCGGAATATTAATCGCGAAATATTAGTTACCCGACGGAAGAAACATCGAAGTACCTCAATTTGCATTCTCGAATCATTTGCTCTGATTTATGAAGCGCTCGCGGTTACGTTTTAATCTTTATCAGTTACCGAGAATCGGCGAAAAGATCGACGAACCTCTCAATTTCAATTTACGCAAACGTGTTATTAAAATTCTCAACTGTAAGAAAGTTGTCTAAAGAATGATGTTGTACGTGTATATTATACCACGGAGGGTGATCAATTCTCGAACGTACCAAAGGTACGGAACAATATCGACGAAGTGTAATTTCTATGATAATCTTCGGTGTCACGATACCTTACATTCTCCCGGTTATAATCTCCCGAGGATTTCCCATCTATGGGTAAGAGAAGAATTTTAAAACTGAACTTTCGCGAAAATCCCAGGTGGTGGTATTACTTGTCAAACTGAAACTACTTTATCTATACGTCACATTTCCAACGGAATTGCTCATCGAACTATAATCAACCTCCCAGATGTAAAGAGAAGTTTCTCCCTGCTCTTTTTCCCTTGCAACGTCATTTTCAACTGTGATAGAACGGTAAGGTGGTTTACTGTTCGCTAAGAGGTAGAATTGCTGTTTAACCGTTTTTCAGCGAATTAGTTTTTCTAAATTAACATCAATTTTTGTTCGAGTACTTAAGTGGGACACATGAATCTCACTGGTCACAATATGTTTATTGGGGGACTATTTATTTCGAGGAATTATTTCAGTTACAATGGAATTAAGTAAATCTTGAAATGAAGGATCATAAAGAATTATTTGAGTTGAAATTTGAATACTAGGTAAATTACTTATACTTTTTTCACAAAAATTGTTGGATGAAAATTTTCATTGCGTAATAAAAGTTTCAAAATTTATCTAAATTTATCACTGTAGTTTGAAATTCGATTCATCGATTTGTGTGTTTGTTAGGGAAACAGAGGGATATTTAGATTTCCTTTCGTAATTTAGGAAATTTTTTTAATAATAATTGAAGACATTTTGCTGCACAAAAGAGGGAGCTCCATAATTCGCGAAAATTGAGTTATCGGGAGATTATACATTGAGTGTAGGGAGAATTTTTAATAGATTAGTGCAAGAAAGAGGCAAATCTGATAATCTAATCCAAAATTGTAAGGATGCACCCTAACTTTTCTAAAATTATTTATATCAATGCTTTCACGTACTAATAATACACAATTTTATAACATAATAATGATATTTAATGGAATTATTAACATTACTGAATTCTTGCACAATTTGGTGCAAAAGTTTAACAAAAATTTTCTGACAAAGTTACTATTTTGTTAAATTTCTTATTTATCTACCTTTCACTGCGTTCGCGATAAATACTACAAACTGACATAAATTTCCGAGTACTCAATACTGGGACATATGCGTCACACTGATTACGAAAGGCTTAATACGTAAATTTTAAATATCGCCTTTCTAATAAATATTAAATTCAGATATTCACGTGAAACGTATGCCTCCCACTGATTAGGTTAGTTATAAATTTTAATTGTGCAAAATACTTGGAACACACGCACATATTAAATCTGCTGCTAATTTTTTATAGATTTCAAGTTTATCTCAATTCTACATTTACCAATTTATCTCATATCAATTGATTCGAGTGATAAAAAATTCTCAAAGACGCTGACTTTTTTCTGGAAATTTGTCTGTAAATTGCAATGCTCAGTGATTCCAAACTTTTGGCCGGTAGTGTATGTCTAAACGTATTTTCGATAATTTTCCAAAAGTTGCTGCATTTAGAGCTGCCTCTTTCACGCTCCATTTTTCAATTCACCTCATAACTATATAACAACGATATCTCCAATTTTCATGTTTAAAAATTCCCTCAGCGGCGACCGTGCGACATCCGACACGATTTTAAAAATGGTCGGGAATATCCCTTTGTGACAGACTTTCTAGCAAACCCTTCGTGTGTGTAGTACTTACGTTAAGAGACGCGGAGGCGGGTACGGTGACCATGGCAGGGACGTCACCGCTGCCACCCCTCATTTTGCCCCTTTACACGGCCCACAACCCTGTTCGGTGGCGTCACATCGGGTCTCTGTTAACAGAGGAAGCACCGTTGGTCCGTGAACGAGAGTAAGCTTGTAAGCTCGTAATTCGATTCGGGGGAATTCGCGTGGGGTTCACCAGGCGACACATTTCCAACGAATATTTCGGTAAACGAATACGAAACATCCCTTGTCGATTACGAAGTCCACGATCATTCTCCCCGTTTATAGGGGCAAATTATGGCAATATGGCTCGCGAAGGGTGAAATACTGCTGGCGGGGATTGTTTAGGTTTTGCTAATGCGAGGATATTTTGTAGAGAGAGAGAGAGAATTGGTTGGGACGAAGAGAAATTGATCCTTGTTGTTATTGAATTTTAATTAACTGTGTTCACCTTTCTAACGGAAATTGAATCCTTCTAGTGTGTAATTAAAAATGAGGAAGAGTTAGAACCAATTACCTCCTCTACATTCGTGCAAATGTGAATATGATGTATTTTACGTTCAATGTAGGAGTAGCAGTAGAATTAAAAATGAATAACTTGTCAATAAATAGATTATTGTGTTCGAAGTATTGGCTGACTGGTGGCGAGTTAACACTAAAACTACCGACGGGGTCAAAATGACCCATTGGCATCTTTCGAAAAAACGTGAATGCTCTATACTGGTAAGTATTATCGCTTGTAACTTTCCGAATTTATATTCTACATGTATGCTCCCATTTGTATCGGTATGAATCGAATTTTCCAATCACGGTTTACTTGCATAAAAATTCACTTTTGGAAAGTCGCTAATGGGTCATTTTGACCCGGTCGGTGGTTTTAGTGTTAACTCGTCTTACACGGTTAACTGGTCAAGAATCCAGCAACTCTAATTCGATTTAAAATTGCAGTTAATATGCAGGCTATATAAACTTTTATATTATTATCATAAATTCGTTGTAAACCATGTCGATTTGATAAAATAGTCGAGGTTTTAGGACTACTATTGATAATGAGAGTAATAATAGATACTAAACAAAGAAATGTATCTACAATCTGTTCAGAATGAGCATTTAATTACATGTAGAGAACGTACCATTGAACAGTTTCTCTTTTGAATTAATTAAGCAACTGTTCAATAATGCAAATTTAAAATTTAAACATACAAAAATTTCTGTGCAGAGTTTAACAGAAAACAATTAAATACATCAAATTGGATAAATAATAATATTAAAAAACTCTAAGCCATGACAGTGATTATGACTTGGACTAAAAATTATTAAAAATATTGACAATGAAAACAATAATGCTAAATAAAGAAAGCGATTTGTTAAATTTTCACCTATGTGCAAAGATAAACAAATGTCTAAGATGCAATAATTACTGTGCCGAGTTGAACAAAAAAATGAAGTATAAAAATAAAAATTGTACAGAATGTAACAGAAAATTAAGTACACTAATTGTAAACGTAACTACTGTGCATAGTTCACAATTTACAGAAAAATTCCCAGAAAATCCAGCGAAAAATCTCGAAACCTATCTCTTGAAAACTTCGTCGATACTAACTTCGTTACATTCGCGGAGCGCGAGAAACGCAGAATTTCGTTGGAATTTTCGTCAACCCGAAGGAACTTCCGGTCGCGTGTTCGCGTGGTTCGCGTTCCCACGAATCGAGGCGAAATTTTCAACGATGGTTTTTTCCCCGCTAACGAACTTTCATCGTGGGGAAACTCGCGACGAAACGTCGGCGCGCTTTTCAATCTGCTTAATGCGGTTTCATTTATGCAAAAGTGACGGCGCGTACGCCGAAGATTGTTCGCCACCCTCCGGCTAAATCTGATCCGTTTACGCAACCATGGCTTCGGGCTGACTGTGAATTCCCGCGTTTATATAAATCGTGAATGAGAATCGTCGAACGAAGCCTTCTCGTTAATTCCAACCTGCCGTTTTTATCTCATTTTTCTCTCTTTTTTGAAAATTTTTTACTTGGATGATTTCAAGGAGAAACGATGTTTATCCTTCCTTTATCAGAGGAAACTATTCGACGATTGTAGCGTTTGTTGGATAAAGTGTGAGATGGAAGAATTGGAATTAGAATTGATGGAATTTGACGTTTACTTAGGGCTCTCTGAAGTGAATCTTTTATCGATGGAGCGAAATAGAAGAATCGAAGTTAGAATTGGTGTAATTGGATAGTAGTTTAATTAAGGTTTCCTCGAGTAGATCTTCGATCGATCGAGAGTAGCTTATCTCCAGAAGATCTTAAGGCTTCTGGAAAAGCTTTTCCTGTCCGACAATACTGTTCAAGTTTCCTGTTTCTCTTTAACGAATTTCTCCCTTCCAGCTTCGAGTGATGTATTTTATTTATTTCTTCGAGAAGCTTGAGATATGTGTTACCATAGAAATATCTTTCTTCATTCGCGAAAAATACAAGATTTCTTGCAATTCACAACAGAACCCGCGCTAAATATTCTAGTGTAACTCCCGCATAATCGAGAAATGCAATTTTCCAAATGAAATTCCATCTTTAAGTTGCCTGAAAATTGACTTCTCGCTAACCGGAACACGATTGCTCTAACAATATCTCTCGAATCATCAAAACTTCCGTTTCCAATTAACAGGATCACAAACTCGTCGGCGAACAGGGAAACAGATCTACAAGCGATCGAAACAGAGGGCTGGAGTTTGCGACAATTGTTAATTAGACTAATGCTGACCACGCGGATTAACTTGGTTTCCATTAAATCGGGCGAAATTGGCCGGGTTTCTTTGAGGCGGGTGCCGGCGTCGCCATTATCCCGGGGCATTTTGCGTGTCCACATCAGATAGTTCGCCATCCGTAAATAAAATCGCGTGAAAATTATCGGAATAATTTTGCGTAACTACTGTCTACCGTGCAATTATCGTGAAAGGGCTAATTTCATTTGCAAAAATTGCCAAGCTTGTTCTTCGCACTCCAACGTGGAACATTTCCACGCGCTCTTTCAAGAGGTTATAACGTTTCTTTAAAGCAGAAAAATTGCGGATTACGTGACACAGAAATTAGATGTAATGCAACTTGCAATTATTACTTGCATCGTGATCAATGTAAGATATTTTGCTATATTAAGCTTTGTTAACCTGTTAACTGAGGAATACCAGTCTACTCGTCGTTCGAATAATACTCAAGCAGTCTCTATTTTTATTTTTATTATTCTATTACATAAAAAAGATAATTGAAACTTTTAGTTGTATGTTTAAGCGATTAATTATCTAACTGAAAAATTAGGTAAATTACCACGTTGAATATGTCACTTTTCCCAGAAGTTATTTAATATTTTTTAAATATTTTGAAGAATGTCAATTTTAGAGGAAAAGCATTTCAAAATTTGCATTTGACTAATATTTCAATATTGATCGTAAATCTGATCTGCCCTTTGGTGTGAAAGTTAGAAATGTGCCATTGTGCGTGATAAAAATGCTGCGTAAACCAATGGAATCTGTTTGTGCAAAGAGATCAAAACGAACAATTTTTCAATTTTTAATTTCAAGCCACTGTCAATATCAAGCAGCGGCCTGTTCCACATCCAAAGAGCTCAATTACACGCCTTCGAAAGCCCTCCGCTGCCAAATATTCCAGCAGAAACACACATGAACGCGCGGTGATGCGGTCGGAGTCATGCAATCTCTGCCGCGACCACCGCGGGGACCGTGAGTTTATTTAAAATAAACATCCCCCGAAGCCTGGAAACGCGTCCCGGAACGAGACAAGTTTATTCAATAATCCGCCGCGGCGCGCGCTTTAATATCGTTTGTCCCGCACGCATTCGTGGCCCATCATAAATTCTCTTTAGGGACTAATTTCACCGTGCTCCGCTGTTGTCCAATTTCGACCACTCTCCGGCAAGTAGCCACGGTATATACGCGTATATACGCCTCCTCTTTCCTTTCACCTCCTCTCTTTCTCTCTTCCGTCCTAACTCGGGGCCAATATGAACCGACGACAGAGATATCTGCGTCTCTTTCCCACCCTCGAACTCTCAGCCAATACACTCGACACAGTATATACACTCCCATCGAGATAGTTCACTCCGTCCTTCTCCCCGGCGCCAGTTCAATATCTCCGTCCTTCTCCCGTGTTCCCTACGTTCCGCGCCGAAGTTCCAGTCTTTGTCGAACAATATGCTGCACCGTATGCACGCTCTCTGTCGCACGGAAACAATGTTTCTCCTTGTTCCCTCTAGTACCTTCTCTTTCTCCCTTCCACCAGTTGCATTCTGTATATCCCATCTTCGTCTCTTCTACACAGGCTCTATCTTTCTCCTTCTCCAACGCTCACTCTTCGTTCCATTCAACCGCTCACTCGTTCCCCCTCTCTCTCGCTCGAGTAGAACCGCTCGTAAGACCCTCTCTCTCTCTTTCGTTTCTCCTCGTCCATCGCATACATCGCTCCTCCTCCGACAGGCTTGCGTGCACGCTCCTTTTTTTCTCCGTTCTCGCGTTCCCTCGGAGTATCGTATTTCGCTCCTTCCATCGCCGTCCTTGTTCCTCCTTCTCCACGGTATATCTGCGTCTCCTTTCATCTCCTTGGAACAACTCTGTTCCCCCTATCGCTGTCGTTCTTGACTCGCGTCACGCACGTTTTTTTTTGCGGCCTCAGCTCTCCCGCTCTCTGACTCTATCCTCTCTCGCTCTGTCACACCACGGTTCCCGGTATATCTGTCGCGCTCGCTCGCCGCTCGGCTCGGACAGTTGTTTCCTCGTTCGACTCACGGGTTCGAAACAACCGTTCCTTCTCGTTCCTTTTCCTCACATCGCCGCGCACGAGGAGAGCTGAGGAGAAACGGGTTCCGTTGGCGGTCTCTGTTGCACGCTCGCTGCGTGGCCCACCCACCGCAATAAGTTCCACCCGCCCACGTTACCTCTCACGCACTTCTGCCGCGCGATCATCCGTTGCGAATTGGAAAGCAGGCGCGTCGCTTATCTCGCCGCGGGATCTCCCTCCGCGCCTCTCGCCGCCGCGCGACAGAGACGGAGCGGGCGTTCACTGCTGTTTCTCGTCTTCTCCGCGCCCGTTCTCCTCTCCGTGAGAAACGAGGAGGAGAAAGAAAAAAAGTCGACCGGCGACTTTTCACCGGGGCGAAAATTCAACGATCCTGGCCCATCGCTGCGTGACCGGCACCCATTGCAGAACACGGTGCGTTGGGCGATAAATTGATACGGATTCGTGACGAGAGGATTTTTGCGGGGCTCGATGAGAGGTAATTTGTGGTTCGTGATTTGGTTGACAAGTTTTTTTGAATTTTTGCCAATCTTTTTAGAGATGTTTTGAAGAATAGAAATATTTCGTGTAGTTTTCTCCTGTATTCGATTTTCACTTTCCGCCATTTTGCAGTTTGATACCGGACAACCGCGACCTTCCGTTTCGAGGTTTAATGGCTGACGGAATTTGCGTCGAAGATTCATAATTGTACCGTCATTAGAGTGAAATTTCAGAATATAAACGAGCATTTACTCCGCCCGCGTGAATACGGTGTTGCATTCGCTGTATACACAGCGCGTTCATTTACTTTCATCAATTATTCGTAGCGTAATTGATGGATCCGTTTATGTTACACGTTGTACGACGAATTAATTTATACGTTCACGTAATACAAACAGTATTTCCAAACGGATTACGAGTATAATTCAATCTCGCGTGCTTCCGTATCTTTTACCACGTCAAAGTATTATATTTGCTAATTCCTGGAAAATGAAATTTCCCGCGGTGAAACGAGATTGTTCCAGTACAGTAACATACGTCGCTGATAATTGAAATTTCAACGTACAGAAAATTGCCGCGTTTATCGAAAGTTGGCGAGTCGTAAAATTCTTAAAATTCCAAAATTTCTGCTAAAAATAAAAGCAAAATGCAAAGAAACAACAAAACTTTCACCTCGATACTTTTAATCATTTCTCGGCCAATCATCGGTCACACCGAGAACACAATGGCGCGAATTGGCCTGGTTCCAACATAAACACTCGCTATACCTGCGGAATTGAATAGAAGAAGAATGGAAAGTTCGAAAAACGCTTGGAGAATGTCCAGAGGCCGCATAAGACTCGCCTTATTCTCGATCTCCGCGATCGAGATCGAAAGGATTTCGTGGTGGTAATTGCCTGGGACGCTTTTCAACAGGAACGAGGGTCGATTTGCAAGAGAGATTCCTTTGTTGTCCTTGAACCCGCCGCCCAGTGTACTTCCTCGGTCGTTGTTTCCTCGACTTCCACGGCCAGTCAAGCGAATCGTACTCATGGTCGGAAGCTTTATTGTGATCCGTCGGTGAACAAAGGCTCCACTCATCGGTCGTCCGTGAACCTTGATGGACGATGACGTTGACGTTCGCCTAGCCAGCGTTCCAATTAAATTAAGACGAGCTCCTGTTTCATGTTCGAAACAACCAGCTCTGATGGTTCGAATTACCAACAGTATTTAAAAAGTTGCAGGATGAAACGAGTAAAATGGATATTTATTCGTTTGGTCAACAATATCTGTTTCCTCGATGCTTGTAACATAGTTAGGACAATGATTTTTCCGATTTTCATGGCATCGTTGGAATTCGATTTGTGGGATGGTCTTTAGCTCGTTTTATTTTGTCACCCTGATTGACTTGAAACAGCGATCTACACCTTAGTTTCGATGTTATTCAGGGTTCAAACGACACATTGACAATGATTATGATCATTTCCCCGATGAGTAATTCGAGAAATGTAAGTCGCGAAAGGTTCGAAACTCTCATCAATTCGGCCAGTGTTTTACTCTGTCTTTGTAAGAGTTCCTGGTTTCATTGTAAGTTAAGTTTCTTCTTGCAGTAATTGTAATACCTAATTGAGGTCCTGAATGATAAGGATCGTCATAGACCTACCATAGTAAATTTTCTTTTTAAATCTTCTTCATCGCAACAGCAATTATTGGATCCATCAAGAACACTTAAATCTAACAATTAAGTCAAAAGAAACTCTTTTAAATACCTAAGTTTACCAAACTACATCCTCTTTCTGGACCTTGAGTCACCAAGAACACCTAAATCTATCATTTAAGTGAAAAGAAACACTCCTTATCAAGGTCTACCAAATCAAATCCTCTTCGTTGCCCTTTCACATCCAACAAATCAATCGCAGAATCGCCAACAATACCTAAATCTGCTAATTAAGTTAAAAAAAACTCTCCGAAATATCAAAATTCACAAACTTATCAAAGTCTCCTAAACTAGACCCTCTCCCTAGATCTTCCACGTCCGAGAAACCAGTCACCGAATCGCCAAGTACACCTACATTCAACGATTAAGTCAAAAGAAACACTCCGAAATATCCAAATTTACGAACTGATCGAAATCTCCGAAACCAAGTCCTCTTCCCCGTCTACAAAACCGTTCGTAGATCGACACGAACCAACCACCGAACCCGCAAAACCGCCTAAACCGAAAGACACACCGCTTCCATCCCACAAATTTCCCTCGAAATCGCAGCCACCATGTAACCAGAGTTTCTGCAAGATTTCTCGAGAGGTGGTTTCGCGAAATCATGGCGATGCGCTCGATAACGCGGCGCTGCCCTAATGAGAAGCGCACAGTCGGATCGGATAAAGGGCATCGGGGTTCGTGGATCGTCCGTGGATCCCGGTGGCACGACCGCACGCCATAAAAGCGCTCTCTATATTTAGCCACGGTTCCCCATATGTTCCCCACCTACGTGGCCAGCACCGCGAACCACGCTCACACGTGTTTTACGACTCTGCTGTACGGTGATCCCGACGATTCGTGTTCATCGTGTGGTTCCAACCCTCTGCGACACTTCAATGTCCTCATAATGTCGCTCCATTTGCGCTCAAAGCAACCGGGAGAAAGGAGAGATGTTGATTCGTTGTTTATGAGCTGTTGATGCTCCGTTTTTGTTTCTTTGTTTTTTCACAGTATATACGCGTTGTAGGAAATCGTGTTGTACGAGAATTTTTCTAGCGCGAATAATCTAGAGTAACATGTTTGGAATGATTATTGCCGTGCCAACTTTTATTTTCTATGTTCTATCAAACAGGACAGTTTTCTCTTTAAATAAGTCACATTTATTCGCTGTTGGGTTAAAAAAACGTTACTAATTTATGTAATTAAGAAAAAAACAGAAGAAGTCGGTAACGACGAAGAAAACAGCCTAATGCTTAACTAAAGTAGATTTAATATTTAAATGAAGGGAATTCCTGTGTACGAGGAATCGCGTTAGAACAGTAGTCGCGATATCTCCGGCGCGTTATAGGAATTCGCGTTGTCTACTGTGTATTCTTTTAATCTACTTGAGAATGGTAAAACAATTGCTTGCAGTTTTTACTCATTTTTAAGTAGGAGCCAGATTAAAATTTCTGTTTGAGAGGTGAGATCAGTTAACCCTTGTGTGGGCAACCAAAATGTTCACGGTTGTTTCAAGCTTCAATATTTGAAATAATCAATACCATAATCGTCACAATCGATTTTTATTTTGGAAATTATATCGACGTAAAATTGTCCAAAAAATAGAGATACGATAAGTTAGGATACTTTTACGAGAACATAAAAAATTGTTAAAGGAAAGTATAGAAATGGTTAACCCTTTCGTGACCGAAACTTTTTTTTTTTTGAAGAATTTGTTATTTATCGACTGATCATCGCGTCTATAATGGATACTAACTTCAGATTCGTTTTTGTTCGTATGCTCAAGTGGAGCATATGTGTTGAAAGGGTTAAGAGATTGATTTACCTTGGAATTATGTGAACAATTTCAGTTTTTAAAAATAAAGAAATTTTTGAGATTGGAACGTAATTAAATCTTTCAACGTGATAAACAAACTGGAACTAGCAAGTACATTTCTCATTTTATTGCATTGTATTAAAAATTCAGTTTCTTTTGCAAATTTACAAAATTTATGAATAGAACGAAGAGTCGAATAAACTGAAAGAGATTCTACGACTATAATAGAGTGTAAAAGGAATTTTTACATTAAGGTTTTCTTTCCTGAGTTAGCCCTTTGAAATTTCAGTTACTGTTTCTTATTTTTTCCAGAAAAATTCAGTTTTCTCCTAAATTTGCAAAATTTATGAATAGAACGAAGAGTCGAGTAAACTGAAAGAGATTCTACGACTGTAACAGAGTCTGAAAGGTTAGCTTTAATTGGATTTGGAAGTTTCAAAGGTTAGATTATTTCTAGAACAGTGAAATGTAAGACAGACGATCGTTTGATCATTTGATAAATATAAATATCACTTACATTGATTTTCCATCAGCAAAATGTCATAATTGAAGGTTCAGAAAGTACATACAAAAATTCATTTAACCCTCCATCACCGGAACAACATAATACTACCTCACAAAGTGTCTATAAAACATGGCGTAATACAAGGGAACATCTCCAGGTGATAATCACCAATTTCGATCAAACTTTGGTATATACTAATTCTCAAAAACATATTCAACACGTACTTTTTCATATTAACAATCTTCCACAGTGAAGGGATGAAAATCGCCCTCAAAATTGAAGGTAGCAAATACACTTACTCTATCTCAAAAACTATCACAAACAAAGAAATATCGTAAATTGGCAAATTTTCTATTTTTCAACGACAATTTGGAAAAATAGAAAATAATCAATAATTTCGACCAGTCCTGATTTCACAGAGATTTTCATCCCGTCGATGTGGACGATTGCCGATAGAAAGCAAAAAAATACGTGTCAAATATTTTCTCGAGTACAATCATATTAGCAGAATTTCGTCAAAATCGGTGATTATCACATCGGGATGTTCCCTTGTTAGATCCTCGATCCGTGGCCCCGGTTGCATCGCGTGCAAACGCGTCCGGCAGAAACCGTAAATTGGCGTGGCCGATGGCGCGCCATAAAATAAGCAGAGGAGAGACACGTCTCGTCGGAGCTTCCACCGTCATTAATTGCTCTCGATCGAAAGCTCAAGGAGCAGCGTGGAGCGGCGTGAATAATCGCGTTAACGACTCGACACGCTGACTGACACGGTCCATTAATTGCTGCCAAAGCAAATATTATACCGTGGCCACGATTTATTAATTCAACTCTCGATCGAGGGATCGATCGATCGTCAAGCTACCGGTAACACGTTAAGCGGTTTAATAAAGATCGATCACGTTGACGCGAATTCACGTTACGTTTCACGACTTCTCCGATGTATCACTTCCTCCTCGAGACGTTTCAATCTTATTATTCTCGCGTTTCCTCTTTTTCTACGCTCTTCTACCTCCTTTTTGTTCCATTTCATCTTTGCTCGATTCGCGATCTACGCGAAGATCTCTCGATCGTTTCTCTTTTTGCACGATTGAAATCGTCGATCGAGATCGATAACGTGCATACGATCGATCGGAGAAGATCGAGGTGGAAAAACGTGTCTCGAACTCGCAGTGGCGATCGATCGATAACGTTAACGACATCGAGAACTCGCGTGCAACGACGACGCTCCATCGGGAAGCCAGTTTCGCTATTGTTGCCGTAGAGACGTCGCGTACACCAGACTGCTACGCGATCCTGGCTTTCTAATCGGACGATCTAGTTTCGCGATCCGATTTTCATTGATACCAGAGGCTTCCAGCCGGTTCTTTTGTATCTGATATAGGAAACTTTCAATTTGTTCGACGTTGTAACGATTCTGGTTGCTTTACATTGGTACTGGAATGTTGTTAGGTGTAGAGATGAATTCTTTCCGACTTTTGGGTACGATCAACGTTTCATTTGGAAAGAAAACAGATCAAGAATCGAAACAATTTCTATTATTTTTGACGATCTTACGCCATTTTTCTGGCAGCTTGCGAATACCATCGCGATAGAAACTCGGTGTGATCTAGTTGGAAAGAATTCGTTTCTAATTACACCCAATATAAGCTTTGTTAAAGATGTGATTAATTTGTGTTTTAAGTAGAATTTTATAGATCAATTTTATTGCAGTTTTGGTTTAGTGAAACAGTTTTTTATTATAAGGACACGTGTCCATATCGTATTTTTATTTACCTGTGAATTAACTTGACTTAATGTTTAAATATGTGTAAAATTAGTTTCTTAAATATTGTACATTACGCAGTATTTCATAGTTCTGGTGGAAAAGTGCTTTCTGTTGTTTATGGACTTGAGCCTCTTCAAGAGTAATTGATTTAATTAACTTCATTAGCGATGGCCAAATTATCATTTACGTAGAATTTATTCTCACTTTCGTAACCCTGCCGTAATTTTCATTCTGTTATTGTTACGTTTGTAAAAGCAACACATCGAATTAGAGAAACTTCATTTACGTTGCCTTATCAACTTTAAATTCCCCGAACTCTCACACCTATCAGATCTTCAGTAATTCAAGGCTTTAAAAAAATGCAACCAAAAAGTAAGAATTAAAAATTCTCTAAATGTCATCAAAATTCTAAATTATTCTGAATTCTGAAAATGTCATCAAAATTCGCCGGAGCAACACAGTCTTGCTAGCATTTAGAATTTCCAAGCAATCTCCAGTAAATCCGACTTCTTTAAACGATTTCACAACGAATTTAACTTGGAATGTTTAATTACAAGCCAGCAAACTTTTTGTGCAAACACACATTTACACACTCCAATTAATATTTACCCAAGTCTTTAACACGTCGACGTTATTATTATGCAATTACTACTCTACTAACGCCATTAACCTTTCCACCTCTTTCAATTACCTGCAATCGAAGGCTGCACCGACTGGCAGACGAAAAAACAGAGGAGAGAGAGAAAAAGTGGTATGCTAAGTATCCGTAAAATCGTGGGTAATTAAATCCGGAATAATTTAACATTTAATGAAATGAAATGTTAGGAGGTGAAACAACTGACACGCGACCACGTGGCGCACGTACGAAAGGCGGAATGCAGGGGAAGATAAAAGCCTGATGCACGTCACGTTTCTCCGAGTTATGATTAGAAATAACTTCCGGATGCGTCGTTTGCTGGAATAATGGCGAAAGTGATAATATCGTTAAAGATAATAACGCAGAAACACGCGAGGACGACGAGCCTCGCGTCTAATTCTAGCCTTGTTGCGATTAAAACTGACATTTTCCAACCGCGACTAGAATGTGTGCTGTTTCATGTTTGTTGTAACTTGTTTTTTTTTCCCTCGATAATTTCCTGCATATTTTTAGCGGGAAAATAACACGTTTCGATGATAAACAACGAGTAAGGAAAAAAATACATTGTTTACCCGAATTGTGTGTTAAAATATTGCGCGAAATATTTCAATATTAACCTATACAATAGTTACGAACAAAAATTATATTTACTCGCGAATTTGTGCGATATAAAAGATTTTTCTATGAAAAATATCGAATGAAGCTTGAAATGAAAAAAAAAAAAAGGAATCTGTGCGCTTCGAATACATTTTTACTTGCAAATTTCCGTAGCAAAGGTTTTCCAGCGAGCCATCAAACAACGAATTAATCAATATTCCCCAACAAGAAGTGCCCCGAACGAGATATAAAAATGCAAATGAAACGAAAAATATGAGCACAAACTTGTTAATTAAAATACCCACCGAGAAAGGAGAAAAACTGAAAAAGTTGCTCGATATATATATATATATATATACCGTTATCAATCGTGTCGTTATTATGCAGAATACCGTTGTAACGTTTTTTCACAACGCTGCCGCGCGTAAACGAAAATAAACTTGGCGAAACGTTAACGAGAGTTACGTACAATTTCTGTACGGCGCGTAATTGCACGCAAGAAAACCGGTACCAGTTTCGACGCTGTTATTTTCTCCACATGTTTCTGCAATTATTGTCCCTGACGGACGTTTCTTCGTAACGCGGGGAACTGGGTCAAAAACGTAATTCGCGATCTCTTGTGCAAAGGCGAACGACATTTTCTTCCTTTTTTCTTTTTTTGCCGAGGTAATAGACCTTATTACCATATTCGGCTCCGTTTCTTTCGTTTTTTATCGCTGCTTACAATTGCTCGAATTACTTAATCACTCGTTCGACTGGGTCTATCTTAGTGTTTATACGGAATAAGAGGTTAGGTTGTGCATTTTCTTTCCAAGAATTTTTATAGACTTGGTTCAGTTTGTTTTTCACGTAACATCGTTGCAGCGGATAGGAATGCACGAGCCACGACTTTGAAACCACGGTTCGATATCGATTAAATGCCACTCGGAAAGGTTAGCCCGACCTCCATCTTGAAACTCCTGATGCGACTTAGCTTCTAATATCAAGGTCACGATTGAACAATCGTTCGTTTTAAATATTCACGATCCAACGTGGATTGCAGCGTCGAAATTTCTGTCGTAGACGTTTTTTTCTAGTAATTTCGTCAATTTTCCTTTTCGACCAATTAACGAGTTAATTCGGTTTCTGTAATTGTAGACGAAATTAGACGACTCATTTCGCGACTGAGTTACTTTTTTAGAGAATTTCTCATTTATTTACCGATCTGTGATAAATTCAGATCAATGTTTTTCACCAGTCATGAAAGGGTTAATGTCGAATTTCAATTATTAATTTCGAGGTGAGCCTCCTTGAAAGAGGAAAAGTAGGAAAATTTTCAGAGAAATATTGATCGAAGCTTCTCAACATTACTAAAAGCATTCCGCAATTTTTTGGCCGGTACGCCGTTAATTGAAAAGAAGGAAAGCAAACGAAATCGATATTTTCTAGCGCAACTTCAATCTCCAACGAAGCTTCCACCGCGACACAATTCGCCCCCACGAACTTCCACCAGCACAACCTAAAATCCTCCAAAATAACCCCCCAAAAAAACCACCACACTATATAATCACTTGCAACCGAAAATCCGTATAATAAAAATCCCTCGGAAAAGAGGGTAAAAAAGAGAAGTTCTCTTGAAAGAGCACACATCTACTTCACCACCAACACACGCACACCCCTCTAAGAGCTCTCCCTCGTGCTCCGCCAATCGAGAAACAGCGCCCGAAGCTGGGAGAGCGACCAGTGACCCACATCCGCACTCGCCTTCCCAAAAACATCAACATTCCACCCTCTCTCATACCGGTGTCCTCCGCTTCAGTTTCACGAATCTCCAATTTCACACGAATTTCCAAACGGTAAAAACCGAGAAGCCCCCACCACTGTCGCTACGCGAACCACGTTGCACCCTCCCCGATGATAACGCGCATCCCCGAATCCGTCCAACGAAGTCCGTCGAACCCCATGCGCTCACCGTGGTGCGCGTCTGACCGTGTACCATGCATACGGTTCATGGTCCATGGAGAACCTTGGCTGTGCTCACCTTTTCCGTCGAGAGAGTTATCCGAAGAGTGTGAAGTGTTGTTCCGCTTATTGATCACCAGCACGCCTCCACCCGAAGAGAAAATCCCTGGAAACACAGCGTGTAGATAGAGAGAAGAGAGAGGAGTAGAGAGTGGTTGCTGGTGACGGCGTGCAGTCTCCGCTGCTTTGCTTCTCTGCTTGCGATAGGTCGTGGTCTGGGTCGTCACGTGACGCGCGGCGATGGGTGCACCGACTGACACGGTTCCGGCGGCGGCGGCGACGGCTGCGGCACCCTTATCAACTATGAGCTTAGTTTCTCGCGTATCCACGTCGAACAGTTCGCGTTAGATTAGGAGACTTTTTTACCCGAAGGGTGTGTAAACCGTGGAAGTTTTTCTTAGACTTGTGGTGTTTAATTTGTATGATACACGGCGTGTGTGTGAGTGTGGGTGGTTGGGGTATTGCGAGTAGGTTTTAGTACGCGGTACTACGGTCGCGATTCGGTGTGCGATGGAATAACGAGCAAAGGGAGAAAGAACGCGTGTCGTCGGAAAGGAAAGGAGGACGCACGCAAGCGCAACCGGCCGTCGTCCTAACCTCTACTCGATAAAACGTCCTCGGCTCGGTTTCTCGCCACCGCCGCCGCCCGCCGCTGCCGCGTTACGTCAGCATACGTGTTGCGTCAGCGGGACGCGTGCGCGCACGTGGCACGATGCCCACCATGGGCATCGTCCTGCCCGCCGCCGCTGCTGCTCCTCTGCGTGCTTCGGTGCACGCAGCGTTCCTTCGTTTCTCTTCCTCTCTGTCTCTCCTTCCCCCTTTATCTCTTTCCATCTTGCGCTATTTTGTCTCTTCCTGTTTCCATCTTTCTCTGTTTTTTCTCTCCCTGTTTCCATCTTTCTCTACTTTGTCTTCT
>NW_017100220.1:856504-870152 GCF_001263275.1 Habropoda laboriosa
TCTCTTTCTCTCTCTCTATCCTTTTTTCTTTATTTCGTCTCTCTTTCTCTATTTTGCCTGTTTTTCTGTTTCCCTATTTTATCTCTCCTCTCTCTCTCTACATCTACCAGGGAACCTTGGAAAGGGTCGTCTCTGCGGGCGAGGGTGCGCGGATTGTCCTGGTGTTACCGGAGATAGTGGACGTCGGGGATGCCATGGGGGTTGGCTGGAACGGTCGCACTGCGTGCACCCCTTGCGTGCTGGAAGGGGTTTTCTACGCCGCTTTCGATTTCGTTCGGGAATTTCGCCGTGTCTTTGTACTCGTGTGTTCGTCGATTGCCAATTGGCAGTTTGTACGTTGTCTCGGACGATTGAGATGTTTTCGTGGTGATTGATGCTGGTGGTTTGCTGGTCGTTTGGCAGGATGTTGTGACACGAGGGTGGCGGAGGGTGAATGGAAGAATGCCAGGGGAATAATGGGGAATAATTGGAATGTATAGTAGCGTGGTTCGACGTGTCTGAAGATTATTTTTTTTTTTTTTTTTAATAAAACAGTGTTTCTTTGAGGGATGGCTGCGATTCTCGCGGATAAGCCGAGTGGACTCGATGGGCAGAAAGAGAGTGTAACGACGTAGCTCGTGTTGGAAGAATGATAACGGTGTTACGCTGTGACGCAATGCTAAACAAACGTTGCGCAATTATTTATCACGCCTGCAACGTCCGTGAAACGTTTCGTTGGTGGGATCGATTGATCGTTCGCTTGGCGTCAGAATTCTTAACGGGCACGTCTGCGAAGATTGTGAGAAAGTAATTGTCAGCGAATAGTTTTCAGTGTTGCATAATTGAAAAATAATTGTTGGAAAATATGTTTCGCGTAATTGTTCGAAAGAATCGATATTAGATTTGCAAGTGTTTAGATTTGGTTCGATATTTTTAGGAGGATTGATAAGAATGTGATATTTCGCATGGTTTTGAGACATTCTGTGGTGTAACGAAAGTGGATAATTCTGCGTAAAACGATCCTGCGAAATTATTCAAGCTTCGTTTGCTTCATAAAGCACGGGAAATGATCCGAAAAAAATATGCAACGCGGACAATCCACCCTCGGTTGAAAGAGAGTTCGCTGTATGTCGGTCGAACTTGCGCAGAATGTTCGCAGAATTTTATGAATGAAAGCTCGCGCTAACGATCGATCAGACTTTGAATTCTGATTCAGAATGTCGCCACGTAATTTCTCGTTCAGCGTTCCTTAATCTTCATCTCTGTGCGTCGGTTTCATTCAACAATGAATCACGTGTCTTTCTTATTTCTTCCATTTCTGGGTAATTGAAATATTTTTATTCCCGTAGAAATTCACGATAAAACACAGAGATGTCGATTGTATCTAACCGTTGCTACGGTGCATTCTGAAAAATAATTTAAGCGCGTTTTATGTGGAATAGCGACGTTATTTATGTTGAAAATATGGGGTGGCTAATATTAGACGTTGTATTGGATTTTTAATTCGGATACAAACTGTGACGAGAAACTGTCGACGTGACTAAACCTCACTACGTGGCCAGTTGTCGCGAAAAATTGTGAAAATGTTACTCGTTTACCCCCCCCCCAAAAAAACAGCGGGAAATTGTAAAATTCACAGAATTGTATCATACTTCCACTCGAAGATAACATTAATCCACACTATCCACTGTAATCGAAATACTCTTCGAAAACCGGCATCTTCGGTAGCAAGAAACACTATTAAACATTATCTCAACTCATCATCCACCAAAAATTCTTTCAAACGACGTCATAGATAGTCACCTTCGAACCTTCGCAAATGTTAAAGCGATACTTCGAAGAGTGTGTCTGAAAAGTACCGTAATAACATCTAAAAAAAATTCGAAGATCGTTCGAATGGAGACAACTGGAAGGAGAATTTTTCCCCAAAAAGTTGATTCAACTATAATCGGCCAAGCGAGAAGCAGAAGTCGCGCCAGTGAGAAGCGACGATACCGGGTGGCTGAAATGTCGCGCAAACTGTATTGAAACGTCGATCGGGATACGGATTGCGTGACTTTTCGACCACCCTGTGTGTGAAACGCACCCGAAAGAACCTGCTGGGTGTTGCACGTGTACACGATCGATCCACGATGGCGCCATAATACGGAAATCGTGGGCCAGATCGACGATCGTGATGGAAGCTTCTGCGAATGGGCGCCGGAAGCGGGGGGAAGAATGCTTTTCGAGACGAAGGAAGCGAGTCTCACGTGCCAGAGATTGCTTTCTGCGATTGCACGAGGCGAGGTTTTATGCAGATTCACTGTTGAGAGACATTGGACTGTTCGATTGAAAATGAGAACCGGTTGGTTTTGGATTGTGGCGGATTTTTCGGGACTGTAGCGACAGAATGGCGGTGAAATGGGAATGAATGAGACAGCGAGTTTGTAGGATTAAGGTTTGATGTTTCGAATGTGAAAGAAGGGTGTAAGATGGTATTAGAGTTGTGGGTGTAATGTTAGAAGTAAAATGAAAGTTTGTATAGGAAGATTTGTGCGATGTTGTATAAGTACGATGTAATTGTGGAGTAATATAGAATTGAGAAGTAATGTGAATTTGTTAAATGTTGTGTAGGTTTCTTAGTTGTAGAATTGTATTTTTGTACACTTTGGAATATATGAGTATGGTAGATCTGAAGTGACGTTGTTTTATTCGATCCTGGATTTGAGGAAGTAGGTAATTGATTTAGGAAGGACAAGAGTGTTTTTTGAGAGCACTTTTAATTGGAAGGAAACTCTGATCACAAGTATCAAGCAGTGCTTCCTGAACTTTAGGAAAGTTCAGTAATTTGTTGGCGATTAGTTTTAGAAACATTGTACGAAGAATGTTCAGCTTTGTTCATGTTGTTCATCTTCAGTGTTCAGTTCTAGCTCGGGAAATTTATTTGAATATTAAGTTCGCGTTCGAAATGATAATTGAAACTGAAACTTGAAAATTCAAATTCAAATTAAGAAATTGAAATTGAAACTTAAATATTCGAATTCAAATTTAAATTGAAATTCTCGCGTTCGAAATGATAATTGAAACTGAAACTTGAGAATTGAAATTCAAATTAAGAAATTGAAATTGAAACTTAAATATTCGAATTCAAATTTAAATTGAAATTCAAGCTCAAACTTAAATTCAAATTTAAGTCTAAAAATACAAATTCAAATTTCAAAATTCAAGTACAAATTAAGAAATTGAAATTGAAACTTAAGAAATTCAGATTCAAATTCAAACTTAAGAACTGAAATTCATATTAAGAAATTGAAATTCAACCTTAAGAATTGAAATTGAAATTAAGAAATTGAAATTGAAATGAAGAAATTTAGATTTAAATTGAAATTCGAACTTGAAAATTCAAATTCAAATTTCAAAATTCCAATACAAACGGAGAAATTCAGATACAAGTTCGGATTCAATTTACATTTCGCCAACTGCTCCCACAAATTCCCCAGGCCTCCGCGTACAAAATACCGCCACAATGGACAACCTCGCCAAACAATCAGAAAATCGAATCTCCCCCGCAGCGCTCGCCCCGCGAAGCCCCCTAATACAAAATCAATCCTCGAAATCCCTGTTCCCCGATACGCGCACCACACAATACCTCAATTTCCAGCGTTCAAATATTAAACCAACCCCGGACGATTACTCTAACAGCGTGAATTGAAATCGAACCAACCTCCGAAAAGCCACCCCTTTCGAGCTTGCCGGCAGAGCCCTCGCGACTCTCCGCGAGATTTCCCGCAAGCCCATGGACCAACACGCGCCGCCGCCTCGCAACCCCTCCTGCCGGAATTACCGCGGAGAAAGCGTGATCGGTGAAAACGCGGCGCAAGGGGTGAATAGATTCGAAGGGGTGGCAAGTGTCGCGCGCGAAAATTCGCCGGCGCATGCGCCTTGGCTCGTCAAGCTTTCACGCGAGCTTCGAAAGCTCGTCACAAGATGGCGACGCTTCTTGAAGAAGCGAGCAAGTTCGACCCTTGCCGAGAGCTAAGGGCGAATCGGCCAATCGGGGAGGCGAACAGTTTCTGCAATTCGACGCCCGTAAACCGCCATTTTCGGCCGGCCCTCCCGATCGCTCACTCCGCCGTCGACCGATGATTAATGACCGCACGGCTCCCTTTGATCCACCTCCCGCGGTGATTGTTGCTGATGCTTGATGAAGAGAACAGGATACGGTGGATGATTGCGGATGATCGTTCTTTTGGAGGGAGTTTCGTTGTGTGTCGGTGCGCTTCGAGGGTGTGTGAGAGAGTTCGATGACGAATATTTCGTGGCTTTGGGAAGTGGAGGCTGAGTTTGATGATTTTGTCGTTCGATAGAGTAGGGTGTTTTTCTGCTGAAGGATGTTAATTGAGGGTTGAGTGGTTAAATTGCGAGGATTAGGGGTAGAGAATTGTTGAAAATTCCGTGGTTTTGAGGAATAGATTCGAGGTTGATGTTGATAATTTTCTAGTTTCTTAGAGTTGGATGCTATTTATTAGAAAGAATTAATTTAAGAATTAAGTGGATCAATTATTTATTTATTTATTTATTAGTATACGAGTTTTAATCCTTTGGTAAACAAAAGTAAAAGAAAACAATAAACTACAAAGAGACAGACAGATTACACAGAAAAGTCGTAAGAGGCCAGAAATCGCATAGTATTATTTCTAAAAGTAATAAGGGAGGAAGAAAAATTGAGAGAACAGTAAAATCTATTGACATTAATAAAAATTCTATTTAGACAATTGAACTGGCCGTAAACCGTCCTATGAGCTTCAGTACGTAATATTAGATGGTGTCTCAGAGATGACCGAGATGTATTTAAATAAAATTTGGATGAGATATCAGGACAGCAAGAGAGACCATTTAATATTTTCAAAGAAAAAATAAGATCAAATGCTATTCTACGACGTTCAAGAGATAAAAGGTTAAGACGAGATAAAATTATGAGGATTGTTGAAAATTCCGGGGTTTTGAGGAAAAGATTTGAGGTTGAAGTTGATGATTTTGTAGTTTCTCAGAGTCAGATGTTATTTTTTTTGGAAGGAATCAATTCAGAATTGATTGTTGAAGATTCCATGGGTTTCGAGAACAGATTGGAAGCTGATGTTAGGAATTTTGTGCCTTCTCAGAGTTGAATGCTTTTGTCGAGCAATTAAGGTTGAAGGTAGAGGGTTGTTAAAGATTCTATGGTTTTGGAGAACAAATTGAAAGTTGATAATGATAATTTTGCAGTCGGATGTTGTTTCTTCGAAGATATTAACGAATGTCTGTTGATTAACCTATGAGGATTGAAAATAGAGGGTTCTTGAAGAGTTAGGGCACAAATTAGAAGCTGACGTCGATAATTTTGTGCTTTGATAGAAAGCTAAGTGATCGATAGCGTTTGAAAGTTGCATTTGCTGATTTCGTAGCTTCTTAAGGTTATCGATCCTCTGAAATCCAACAACTCTGAAAATCACCACATTCAACCGTAAATTCCGTATTCTCAAATTAAATCTAACCGCATTACATCCGCACAACGACTTTCTTCGAACTTTGCCTTCCCAAAATTCGCATCCTCGCCATTTCCCCCGAACTATATACGCTTCCCTCGAAACTCGCCACTTCCTCAATTTGCCTTTCACCGAATACATCGTTCGAGTTTGCATCCACCTTTTCATCAAAAAATCGAATTACCGCGGAATCGCCGGTATTACAACGCCGCCGCGTAACTCTTATCGTCGACAAATTTTAACAACTTCGCCGTAAAATATCCTCGATGCCCGTTCGATTTCTCCCATAATCGAAGATGCAGCCTTGCGAAAAAGGAAAAGAAAAGACACGCCGTACATCGGGTGCAACGTTTAAAATAATTAACCGGGGGGAAAATATCACGGCACTGTTAATTATCACGTGACACGGGCATCTTCACACGCTCGCTCCGGGTTCTTCGTGAGAATTTCACCGTTGGCGAGAGAACATTTGCCCTTCTTTTCACGTGAAACCACGCGATTTACGCGCTCGTTTCAATTATGCAAATCGAAGCCACGGACAAAGTCGCGACGCGAGACGCTCGTTTGCATATCGCGACACTTCCGCATACTCGAGAGATGGAAATAACAGACTGAACCGCGGATTCGCGAATTTTAAGGACAGGGGAAACTGAAGGGACGAGGGTTGAAAGGGTTTAACGTGAAGAAAGAAGAGCGAGATATTTTCGATCGATCACCGTGACCATAATTTTCTATCAGCCGTGATCGCCGATTTTAAAAGTTGAAGAAAACAACGGTGTCGCGACTGTGAAACTAAAATACAGTCTTGGCCAAATTTTCAGCAAACTTTTTCTCGAAGAAATATATAAATATAGAGAAAAAATATCAACCACGTTTTTTACATCGGTGTAACATTTCAAGTAGGTAGATTAATTTTATTCTGATGCGAAAAATATTTTCATTTGCGCTGTCCCGGATTTACCCGAAGTGAAATATTACGTTACACGGAGAAATGAATGGATCTGGATTCGCGTGTTTCCTTACAATAAAAAAAGGACTGTCCATCGTGACGAGAACGAACGTAGGTTCGAATTCGCGCGCGACAGAGCATGAATCGCCGGCAAATCAGCTTTGCAATTGCGTTAATCCGTTCACGTAATCACGCGGCGATTCAGCTGTAACGAAACAATCAGCGATATCAGCGCTGCGTCGTCATTATCATCAACGGTCGGTATTCAGAGCACGCTGTTGTACATCCGTTGGGTATTTTTAACTGGCACTCGATGCAGCCTGATAACTCGCGCGTGTTATCGGAAATTCCATTTGCTTGTTCCCCGCGAAAGAAGTTGAGGGACAAGGCTTTCAATGCGTTCGTTAATGTAAAAATTCAATTTCAAGCTCTTTGATGATTCGACGAGTTTCTCTAGGATTCACCGTGGATTAGGTTTTCGATTCTTCAGCTTTTATCGCTTATCTTCGGAGGGATTGAAATATTCACCGAGACGAGAATTTTTCTTTTCGAACATTCTACATTCTAAAAAGTCTTAAAGTGTTAAGAACTTTTTATAAGGGAAAGTGGAGATTAAAATTAGTAAAATAGAAACGCGGCAGAAACTAAAGAGAAAGCAGAAATAAATCTAACTATTATATTGCAGTTATCGAGATAAAAATTGGGAAATTCAGAGGCCCGTATTTTTTAAACAAATTCGAAACCAGCAAAATGATGACTGAAACCCATACTGGTCGAACATGGACTACGTCATATTTCATTTTGGACAAAATCCGTGGAAAAGTGATCGATTTCGCGTGGAATGACCTAATACAGGTAATCCTCGTATAACACAGTTTTAGTACATGACCTGAAAATTGAGGAAACTCTCGTATAATACTACACTTTTGGTAATTCTGTCGAGCAACGTTACATTTAACTCTTTTATGGCCAGAAAACTACCGATAATATTCACAATACATAATTACCTTACCACTTGAATTATTTTCTTAAACTAAACCTTATCTAAATTACACTTTCCGTGAATACACAAAAATGAATCAACGACCAAAGCTAATTTTATTACTAAAAAATATAAATGTTGTTGCATTCATAATAAGTTCACCGCTCAGCAAAGTCTTAACAATCGTATCGACGAATTTTCGTACTATACGAAAGTTACCTGTGCACACTTGAAAGACCTCCTCCCGTAATGTTCTCCAAAATGGTCTCCTCACTTCTCTACCTCCTCACTCCTATTAAAGTCGTGGACAGCTGAGAAACAGGCTCCGTGGCCAGATATTCGAATCTCCGTACACAGTGTACACGCGCAACATTCCATTATACATGGGATCCTGTTTCCACGGCGGCAGCCAGCAACGACGGCGTCTGCGTGGCGACAGCTGGGCGTGCCATCTTGCACGTCTGCGTCCGGCTGCCCATGGTATCAGGTTGTCATAGAATCGAGGAAACGTCGTTAATTTTCTCGCGGTTGACGGTGAAACGAACGTTGCCGCAGTGAATAAACGGGGAACAGGAGCGACGCTCGAGGGTGAACACGAGTGGGAATGCGTAGTCTGGTGGATGCACGGACCGAGGAGGAGTACGGAGCGAGAAAGGAGGTGTTCCTGAACGCGAGACAACCAAAGAGGTATTTCAACAGTGTCGGAGAAGGAGGAGGATATTCGTGAGAACGAACAGAGCGGAATCTCGTTGCTCCTGGTAGCGGTGAAAACTTGGCGGGCGAACGAAGGGGTAAGCAGAGAGAGTGAATCGAGGGGAGGTCGAGAACTGGAAGAACCAAACCAGTGCTGCCGCGACGAGGAGAGTGTTACGCTCTCTCTGCCGTGCGTGGAAGAAACGAGGAGAGGGTCGTGGTCCGAGCAAGGGGACAGGAACGCCAGGAAGTAGTCACTCCGTTCTCTCTGCTCGCTCGAACGACTTCAGTCGCTCTTTTTGTAGCCAGTGGTATATACCGGGAGATGCATGGCTCTTTCTCGTTTAGGGGAGACAGGAGGTGGCGTTCGACGGCCCGGATCGAAGTGCCGATAGCACTGCTCGTGGATGAGAGGAAGAAGTTGGTGTTTTCAAGGAAGGAATACGCTTGGTTGAAGTTACTTAAACGGTTTCTAGGCGATCGATAATATTCATCGATTAAGTTCGTCGATAATTTTTTATTTATCTACTTATCCTAAGTCGCTCTAACAAGGGAACTTCGGTAACACGAAAATTCCGATTAATTTAATAGCATTGTCTTATGAGGCATAGAAGGCCATTAAATTTGTTTTATAAACATTTTTTTACATCTACTATAGTTTTAAAGATATACAGGGAAATAGGGTAACACTTATCTTCATTCAAGGGCTGTTTTCACCCCGAAGAACCGAAAAAGGGCCAAAAAAATGGCTCGATACTTCTCTCGAGGTCCCCTACAAACCTGCAGTTTCAAAAAAATCGGAATTTTCGTGTTACCGAAGTTCCCTTGTAAGTTGAGTTATTAACGATTTGCAATTTTATTTGCAATTTTTGAAGAAGATTGGTAGTTTTTTTTAGATTTCTTATCTTATCTTTGGCAATGTCAAATTTCATTATAAAATTTCCAAACTGGAAATTATCACATTTAGATCCCACGCAAGTCGAAAATACGAGGTAACTTTTTGGTCAACGAAATATTGAACATTTTCACGAAATATCCTGATTAGAGAATTCATAGTTGAACGGACAGGACACAACGCGTTCTCCTCGCTTGTCCAAAACTGCATTAAACACGGCTGATGGAATGTGGGTCGATGCAACGTTATAAAAGCGAGTACATAGCGTTGTTTGCTGTTGCAGGAAGAGGTTTTATGAAATTGCGCTGACCCAGTTTCCCTTGCTTTCCTTGTACACGATTGGATTGAATGGCGTCTCGTGGATTGATCCTAGTTTAATGGGGACAGGTGCCGTCACCGCGAGAATCGATGCTGAGATCTCTTCCTTCTTCGAGTAGAAGTTACTAATTTTACCTCATTCAACTTTTCTCCAGACGATAAGCATCATTCACGCTTCTATACTTGGCTTGTCGTTTAAATATCCGCCGGGTTTCTTTTATCAAGTTACTTAAGAAGGATCAATATTTCGCGCACTAGGAGGAATTATTTTTCCTTCCTAGAGGACACTTTCTTTACGTACACCGTCATTTTGTATGGACGAAGGATGAGAGACACTTTTCTCTCGATGTTCTCGTGGAAGTAGGATTCCAAATTACACTTCCTTTTATCGAAAATGGATTACCTAAGAAATGAAGCAGAAACCAGTTCTTTATGTGTATTTCACAATTTCAGTGTGGCCTCCAGTTACTTTTAGACAGATAAGTAAAACGTAAATCAGAATTCCCAAAAATCAGCTATTGTTCACTTCATGCAGTAGCCAAGAAAATAAAAAACAAAGAATAACAATATTTATTTTAGGGATCAGAAATCATTCCTCGAGCAACAATCGATAACTTCGCGCTAAATCTTCAAAACTCTAAGACAGATCTCATCGAAATGTTCTTATTCAAGCGCGTTATCAATGACTCAGAATGAACTTTGATCACCACCCCTGATTCAGCTTAATTTTTCCATTCGACCCTTTCGCGACCGGCTTATTTTTGTAACAAAGAATTTCCTATTTACGAATCGTCACTTGCAAATTGACACCAATTTTTGTTCGAGCACTCGAATGGTATTTATGCGTCTCACTAGAGGCGCAAGGGTTAATTTAGCGTCTTTTCTGCTTTCTTAGTTTGCATAGAAATGAATTAAATAAATGAAACCTCGTAATGTTCCTATAAAAATTCAGAGACACATTTCTCTGAATATCTGCGATTGGAAAATGTCGGCTGGAGGGAACTGAAAATACAGCCGGTTCCATTGGAGACAACGGCACGGCGTGTCAGTGACCCTGCGGTCGAGGCTGGTGCAGCCAGGAAAACGCGAAACCGCCGCGCGGGTAGATATCGATTTGTCTGTGTTCGCTAGGAAAAAAAGTTGGCCGGCCTTCTGACGTTCGCCGCCGATATTGCCCGCAGTCCACGCTGACGTGCCATTTACTCACTCGAACGACCTCCTCACGGCCGTTCGTTCTACCTCCTGCCGTTCCACCTTCTCGCGCGCGTTCCACGCGAGCTCGCCCCGTCGTGGAAACTGAGCAAGAAAGATGGTATCGGAAGTAAGCCTTCAGAAGAAGTTTCAAAGGTTATGCGAATTTTCTCCGGAGCGTTGTCGGATACCTATGAATTTTTTTAGCGGATGATGAAACAGAGGGAAAGGAAGGTTGCAAGATTATGTAGAATATGTATTGTTAAGTGTTTTTTCGTGTAATAGTTTATAATTGATAGGATACGACAAGTGAATGTAATGATTTGCAACGTTAAGACAACTGTTGTGCAACTCTAACAATTGTAAAACGACTCGTACGCTGTCTGTAACACTTCAGCTACGATATTCCGACTTTATACAGAACGTTTCTAGTCTATCTGCAACGCTGATTCTACCTGCAACGCTTTAACGACTCGTGCAACGCTCTCTGCAACATTCCGACACTATTCTCAATATTTCTACTCTATCTGCAACGCTTCAATGACTCATGCAACGCTTTCTGCAGCATTTCGACTGTATCTGCAATATTTCTACTCTATCTGCAATACTCTAACGACTTATACAACGCTTTCCGCAATATTCCGACTCTATCTGCAACATTAACGATTTACGCAACATTCTCTGCAATACTATCTGCAGCACTCTAAAAACTGATATAACAGTGTATTCATAACACTTCTGCTCTATCTGCAACATTCCGACTCTATCCACGTCACTTCTGCTCTATCTGCAACTTTCCGGCTCTACTAACAACGCTCTTGCTCTATCTGCAACATTCCGACTCTATCCACATCACTCCTACTCTATCTGCAGCACTCCGACTCTACTAACAATGCTCTTGCTCTATCTGCAAGGCTCTAACAAATCATACAACACTATATTTTCAAGACTCCGACTCTATCCATAACACTTTGACAAATCATAGAACACTATATTTTCAAGATTCCGACTCTATCCACGACACTTCTGCTCTATCTGCAACTTTCCGGCTCTACTAACAACGCTCTTGCTCTATCTGCAACATTCCGACTCTATGCACAACACTCCTACTCTATCTGCAGCACTCCGACTCTACTAACAAGGCTGTCGCTCTATCTGCAAGGCTCTAACAAATCATACAACACTATATTTTCAAGACTCCGACTCTATCCACGACACTCTTGCTCTATCTAGAACATTTCGACTCTATCCACAACACTCCTACTCTATCTGCAGCACTCCGTCTCTACTAACAATGCTCTTGCTGTATCTGCAAGGCTCTAACAAATCATACAACACTATATTTTCAAGACTCCGACTCTATCCACGACACTCTTGCTCTATCTGCAACATTCCGACTCTATCCACGACACTCCTGCTTTATCTGCAACACTGCGATTCTATAAACAACGCTCTTGCTCTATGTGCAATACTGAAACAAGTCATACAGCACTATATTTCCAAGATTCCGACTCTATCCACGACACTCTTGCTCTATCTGCAAAATTCCGACTCCATCCACGACACTTCTGCTCTATCTGCAGCACTCCGACTCTACTAACAAGGCTGTCGCTCTATCTGCAAGGCTCTAACAAATCATACAACACTATATTTTCAAGATTCCGGCTCTATCCACGACACTCTTGCTCTATCTGCAAAATTCCGACTCCATCCACGACACTTCTGCTCTATCTGCAGCACTCCGACTCTACTAACAAGGCTGTCGCTCTATCTGCAAGGCTCTAATAAATCATACAACACTATATTTTCAAGACTCCGACTCTATCCACGACACTCTTGCTCTATCTGCAAAATTCCGACTCCATCCACGACACTTCTGCTCTATCTGCAGCACTCCGACTCTACTAACAAGGCTGTCGCTCTATCTGCAAGGCTCTAACAAATCATACAACACTATATTTTCAAGACTCCGACTCTATCCACGACACTCTTGCTCTATCTGCAACATTCCGACTCTATAAACAACGCTCTTGCTCTATGTGCAATACTGAAACAAGTCATACAGCACTATATTTCCAAGATTCCGACTCTATCCACGACACTCTTGCTCTATCTGCAACATTCCGACTCTATCCACGACACTCCTGCTTTATCTGCAACACTGCGATTCTATAAACAACGCTCTTGCTCTATGTGCAATACTGAAACAAGTCATACAGCACTATATTTCCAAGATTCCGACTCTATCCACGACACTCTTGCTCTATCTGCAAAATTCCGACTCCATCCACGACACTTCTGCTCTATCTGCAACTTTCCGGCTCTACTAACAACGCTCTTGCTCTATCTGCAACATTCCGACTCTATCCACGTCACTTCTGCTCTATCTGCAACTTTCCGGCTCTACTAACAACGCTCTTGCTCTATCTGTAACACTTTGACAAATCATAGAACACTATATTTTCAAGATTCCGACTCTATCCACGACACTTCTGCTCTATCTGCAACTTTCCGGCTCTACTAACAACGCTCTTGCTCTATCTGTAACACTTTGACAAATCATAGAACACTATATTTTCAAGATTCCGACTCTATCCACGACACTTCTGCTCTATCTGCAACTTTCCGGCTCTACTAACAACGCTCTTGCTCTATCTGCAACATTCCGACTCTATGCACAACACTCCTACTCTATCTGCAGCACTCCGACTCTACTAACAAGGCTGTCGCTCTATCTGCAAGGCTCTAACAAATCATACAACACTATATTTTCAAGACTCCGACTCTATCCACGACACTCTTGCTCTATCTGCAAAATTCCGACTCCATCCACGACACTTCTGCTCTATCTGCAGCACTCCGACTCTACTAACAAGGCTGTCGCTCTATCTGCAAGGCTCTAACAAATCATACAACACTATATTTTCAAGACTCCGACTCTATCCACGACACTCTTGCTCTATCTGCAAAATTCCGACTCCATCCACGACACTTCTGCTCTATCTGCAGCACTCCGACTCTACTAACAAGGCTGTCGCTCTATCTGCAAGGCTCTAACAAATCATACAACACTATATTTTCAAGACTCCGACTCTATCCACGACACTCTTGCTCTATCTGCAACATTCCGACTCTAT
>NW_017100220.1:870170-892005 GCF_001263275.1 Habropoda laboriosa
TTACTTACCTACCGTGGTAAATAACGTTATTCCGCTGCTATATGTAAGGGAAAGTAGGGAAAAATTGGGTAGCTAATAGATATTTTAGAGGTTGCATGATCAGAAAGTGAGATTTCTTTGTTGTAAACGAAATTTGAATACCGTGGAAAATAAGATTGTTCGAAAATGTCGAGTTGCCAATTTGAAATTATGTAAAATTTCCATGTTTCGACATATTTTAAGAGCAAAAGTCGCAAACAAACGTATCGTCCTTCTCTTAAATACGAGAATATTTTATTAGAAGAAAATCTGTGCGGTGTATTGAACGTTAAGCGACCTTCTTATTATCACGTTCTGCGAAATAGGAAAATTCAAACTCTGAAACGGGGGTAAAAAGTCAGCCTAAAATATTGAATTATCGAAAAATAATTTCCTCGAGAATATTTGTTTTCGTTTAACAAAAGTTCCTTTTCCAAAGACTATCGTGTACCAACGATGATGCACACGTTGCGGAAGGTGTTAGTAATGAATTGGCAGTTTTATAATTGGCATTTTATTGTAGGATACGCGTGTATTATAAGCAGAACTACTGATTCCTAGTTTAGACAAGATAAAGTGCATGAGAATCGTACGACCTGAATAGAACGTCAGAATAAAGATGAGTACAACAGGAAACGCGTTAAGATAAGAAATGATGGTGGTTGATTAGGTTAATGGAGAAGTGGTTTCCGAGAAATTATAGCAATAATCATGAATTGTTAAACGAAAATTGTTATAGGTAGAAATTTCAATTGAAATTCTTGAGAAAATGGTGGAGATCTTGGAATTAAGACACTTATTAGAATTAGGGCATTAATAGCAACGATAATGATTAAAAGATTCATTCAATTGTAATTTTCATTAGGTTATTATTACAGATAGTTAGATAAAATGCTCGATTTTTTTATTCTTAACTCGAGTTTCACCAAAATTGCGCTGCAAAGTAAGAAGTCTAAAAGAAACACGATTCGTTACCAAACAATCGTTCGATAAATAGAGAAAAAAGGAGAAATAGAGATACTAATAGAGAAGAAGCAAAAGATTTCATTTCTCATTCAAGTTTCCCCAAAATTGTGCTCCAAAGTAAGGAAGTCCAAAGGAACCACAATTGAGTGTCACAAAATCGTTCGATAAAGATAGAAAAGAGGAGAAAGAGGGATTTTAATAAGGAGAAAACAAAAGATTTCACTTCTCACCCAAGAGTCTCCAAAAATTGCGCTCGAAAGTAAAGTAGTCCAAAGGAGCCACACGATTCATTGGCAAACAGTGGTTCAATAAAGAAAGAAAGAAAGATCCTAATGAAGATCCGTGGGAAGCGGTTCCACGGCGCTTCCATCATTCCCGTCTATGGCGGCATCGAGTCGGCACGATTGAGATTTCTGCGAGCAGGTGGTCCCCCGTAATAAATCGTATTGTAAGCGATCCCCTCGGCTAGCCACCTGCGAATCGATATCTCGACTGGCCGGTCCAAGGCGGCTCGCATGCAAATTCGCGGGAATCATGGGAGGAAAGGCTCTCTTCCTGTCGCTTTGCCTTCTCGCCACCCTTCTTCTGTCTCCTCCGCGACCTCTTTTCTTCGCCTCCTTTTTCGTCCACCTCTCTACGCAGCTGGAACGAGAGATCGTTCCAAGGTCGATCGACCCGTTCGCGAAAAAGTACTTCGATGGATTTGTACCCATAAAACAGGCGTGGGCAACCTTTCCTAGTTCGGGGGCCAAATTATCGTTCTCTCTCCGAGTCAAATTATCAAATCAAATAAATGAATGTTAAATGAATTAAAACAACTTGCTACTTCATATTTCATTTATTTTGAATACAATGCAAACAACGCTCTTGCTCTATTTTCAACACTGTAACGATTCATACAAGTCTAACACTCTCTGCAACGCTCCATCGCGAACACTTGGACTCTACGAACAACATTCCTACTGTATCTGCAACTCTGACTCTACCTACAACGCTCTAACAACTCGTACAAAAGTGCTCAGATGCTAAATGCGGCCATTTCCAACAACTGCTCTAAGAGAAACTCATTTTACAAGATACAATAGGCAAGCAGAAAAGAGATAATATAATAAACGAGAAATATTCGAAGCCTCTAGCGAAAGAATCACCCTATACCTACAAACTATGAAGGAATTCAACCGTGAACGAGGCTTTATAGCATGTACCTGAACCTGGCACGTGGCTCCAGCTACGATTCTATCGAAACAGAAACAATTCAACCCTCTGTTCAGCTCTCTTCCGTTGGAAACCGCCTCTCCCTCGGTCGTATTTCCGGTGTGTATCATAAATCACCGATGGTGTAGCGAGTTGTGGGCGGCCAGAATGGAGGAAGGGTTTGGTTGGAGTGGGACCACGTGTGGGACGGGCACCGTGGTACCTGCGAAGGTGGTACGGGGGCCAACAGTTAGCGCCAGACGGTCAAAAACTCGCTGGACCGGCTGCCACCGAGGGTTCCTCTCCTTCCGTTTCTTTTTTCTCCTTTTTTTCACGTTGCTCCTTTTGCACCGCGTCCACCTCTCATTCATTTCGACCCTTTCGACAAAGGGGCCGTGGGCCACGGGAAGAGTCGCGATCGGTGTACGCCTATGCGGTGTCGTTCTCCATGAGAGACGGATGGAACGTGAATTTGATGGAATTGGAAGATTCGAACGAATGAATTTTCTGACAATTTTCCATGGAGAGGTTTTGCAGTGACATTACTTACCTACCGTGGTAAATAACGTTATTCCGCTGCTATATGTAAGGGAAAGTAGGGAAAAATTGGGTAGCTAATAGATATTTTAGAGGTTGCATGATCAGAAAGTGAGATTTCTTTGTTGTAAACGAAATTTGAATACCGTGGAAAATAAGATTGTTCGAAAATGTCGAGTTGCCAATTTGAAATTATGTAAAATTTCCATGTTTCGACATATTTTAAGAGCAAAAGTCGCAAACAAACGTATCGTCCTTCTCTTAAATACGAGAATATTTTATTAGAAGAAAATCTGTGCGGTGTATTGAACGTTAAGCGACCTTCTTATTATCACGTTCTGCGAAATAGGAAAATTCAAACTCTGAAACGGGGGTAAAAAGTCAGCCTAAAATATTGAATTATCGAAAAATAATTTCCTCGAGAATATTTGTTTTCGTTTAACAAAAGTTCCTTTTCCAAAGACTATCGTGTACCAACGATGATGCACACGTTGCGGAAGGTGTTAGTAATGAATTGGCAGTTTTATAATTGGCATTTTATTGTAGGATACGCGTGTATTATAAGCAGAACTACTGATTCCTAGTTTAGACAAGATAAAGTGCATGAGAATCGTACGACCTGAATAGAACGTCAGAATAAAGATGAGTACAACAGGAAACGCGTTAAGATAAGAAATGATGGTGGTTGATTAGGTTAATGGAGAAGTGGTTTCCGAGAAATTATAGCAATAATCATGAATTGTTAAACGAAAATTGTTATAGGTAGAAATTTCAATTGAAATTCTTGAGAAAATGGTGGAGATCTTGGAATTAAGACACTTATTAGAATTAGGGCATTAATAGCAACGATAATGATTAAAAGATTCATTCAATTGTAATTTTCATTAGGTTATTATTACAGATAGTTAGATAAAATGCTCGATTTTTTTATTCTTAACTCGAGTTTCACCAAAATTGCGCTGCAAAGTAAGAAGTCTAAAAGAAACACGATTCGTTACCAAACAATCGTTCGATAAAGATAGAAAAGTGGAGAAAGAGGGATTTTAATAAGGAGAAAACAAAAGACTTCACTTCTCACCCAAGAGTCTCCAAAAATTGCGCTCGAAAGTAAGGAAGTCCAAAGGAACCACGATTGAGTGTCACAAAATCGTTCGATAAAGATAGAAAAGAGGAGAAAGAGGGATTTTAATAAGGAGAAAACAAAAGACTTCACTTCTCACCCAAGAGTCTTCAAAAATTGCGCTCGAAAGTAAGGAAGTCCAAAGGAACCACGATTGAGTGTCACAAAATCGTTCGATAAAGATAGAAAAGAGGAAAAAGAGGGATTTTAATAAGGAGAAAACAAAAGATTTCACTTCTCATTCAAGTTTCCCCAAAAATTGCGCTCCAAAATAAGGAAGTCCAAAGGAACCACGATTGAGTGTCACAAAATCGTTCGATAAAGATAGAAAAGAGGAGAAAGAGGGATTTTAATAAGGAGAAAACAAAAGATTTCATTTCTCATTCAAGTTTCCCCAAAAATTGCGCTCCAAAGTAAGGAAGTCCAAAGGAACCACGATTCACTGTCACAAAATCGTTCGATAAAGACAGAAAAGAGGAGAAAGAGGGATTTTAATAAGGAGAAAACAAAAGACTTCACTTCTCACTCAAGAGTCTCCAAAAATTGCGCTCGAAAGTAAGGAAGTCCAAAGGAACCACGATTGAGTGTCACAAAATCGTTCGATAAAGACAGAAAAGAGGAGAAAGAGGGATTTTAATAAGGATAAAACAAAAGACTTCACTTCTCATTCAAGTTTCCCCAAAAATTGCGCTCCAAAATAAGGAAGTCCAAAGGAACCACGATTGAGTGTCACAAAATCGTTCGATAAAGATAGAAAAGAGGAGAAAGAGGGATTTTAATAAGGAGAAAACAAAAGATTTCACTTCTCACCCAAGAGTCCCCAAAGATTGCGCTCGAAAGTAAGGAAGTCCAAAGGAACCACGATTCACTGTCAAAAAATCGTTCGATAAAGATAGAAAAGAGGAGAAAGAGGGATTTTAATAAGGAGAAAACAAAAGATTTCACTTCTCACCCAAGAGTCTCCAAAAATTGCGCTCGAAAGTAAAGTAGTCCAAAGGAGCCACACGATTCATTGGCAAACAGTGGTTCAATAAAGAAAGAAAGAAAGATCCTAATGAAGATCCGTGGGAAGCGGTTCCACGGCGCTTCCATCATTCCCGTCTATGGCGGCATCGAGTCGGCACGATTGAGATTTCTGCGAGCAGGTGGTCCCCCGTAATAAATCGTATTGTAAGCGATCCCCTCGGCTAGCCACCTGCGAATCGATATCTCGACTGGCCGGTCCAAGGCGGCTCGCATGCAAATTCGCGGGAATCATGGGAGGAAAGGCTCTCTTCCTGTCGCTTTGCCTTCTCGCCACCCTTCTTCTGTCTCCTCCGCGACCTCTTTTCTTCGCCTCCTTTTTCGTCCACCTCTCTACGCAGCTGGAACGAGAGATCGTTCCAAGGTCGATCGACCCGTTCGCGAAAAAGTACTTCGATGGATTTGTACCCATAAAACAGGCGTGGGCAACCTTTCCTAGTTCGGGGGCCAAATTATCGTTCTCTCTCCGACTCAAATTATCAAATCAAATAAATGAATGTTAAATGAATTAAAACAACTTGCTACTTCATATTTCGTTTATTTTGAATACAATGCTTTGGTATAAAGCTCTACATAAATTTTAGAATATAATGAACGACGTAACAATTTAACGTGAAGATTGAAGGCAAACTTCGCTGAAATAGATTAGGGGGTTGCCCATATGTGCCATAAAATGCCCTTAGATGAATTTATATCGTAGAAAGTTAGCACGAGTTGACACCTTTCGTGTAACAGCTTGTTGGTTGCATATGTATAAATCGTTCGACAAAGAGATAAAGAAAGAGAAATAGAGATCCTAATGAAGAAACAGCGAATGATTTAATTTCTCACTCAAGTTTGCCCGAAATTGAAAAGTGGTTAACTTCACTTTTGGAATTTTTTCAAATTTTAGCGCCAAAGCACTTGCTCGATATTTATCTTTTTATATTTCAAATAAATTTACTTAATAACTAAACTTAACACCGCTAAATGACAAAAATTTTCATGGCCGATGAATCGTTTATTTCAGAAGCCAATGTGATTAATTTCGTACTCTAAGGTAAATCGTTGGAATAATGTAATTCAAACGCTTCTAAGAATTTAGCCAAGTAATTTTTCAATGCAACTGTATAAAATATGTTAACATTAATATTTATATTTGATGAATGTAACTTGATCAATTTTCTCTGCTCTTGGTTTTGTCGAGTGAACCGATTTGGCAAACGAGCGGGGCTCATATAATAGTGACGCGAAGCGAAGCTTCCGTTACATGAGCAAAGATGTCATTTGACATTCTATTTAAACAAGGAAGATCGTGAAAAAAGATGGAAATATCAAGAATTCGATAGATAACGAAATATCTTAAGGCGACCTTTTTATTCGATATTAAAATTCTGCTAAAACAATTAATCTTCTGGATCTACGAATTGTGTGAACACTAGGAGGACAACATCGGTCAAAGTGACTTATTAGTAACTTTCCAGAAGTGAATTTTTATGTAACTAAAACATGATTAAAAAATTAGCTTCATTACGTGCAGAAAACGAAGTCAGAAATTTACGAACGACACTTATCAGTATTTATAATATCAGATACTTATCAGTATCGAATATTCACTTCTGGAAAGTTGCTAATGGCTTATTTTAACCAGACCGATCTTTTTAATATTGACACGTTTTTGTAAAGACATTAAGGTTTTATTTTTTACGGTGTCTGGTGCTTGCTGGAAAATTGAAGCATCCAGAGACTTTTATCTACCTTACACTCGCTACGTTTGTGTCTAACACTTGTTGGCTCTGAAAGAAACGAAGTTAAGTTTACATTCGCTAAGACTTTATTACAAAAATATAGCACATTTTAATTCTGTTGTAACGTAACGAGTTAGTAAGTCTTACGAAGGACTACATACTTGGTTTCATCTGGTAACTGCGACATAAATTTATCCTCTAACAAGTCTCTGGTAATTTACGAACGATAGTATGTTGCACACTTTATCGTACATTTTGTATTTTCATTCGGGTAGGCAGTTAATTACTCCATGTTCCAGTTGACTCCGTTGTAATTAAATTTACTATTCAGCCGCGTTGCTTTAACCAGTTTAATAATGAATCAGCTGAATCGTTTATTCTAACGTTAATAAATATCTTCTTAAAATTACGCTCACACTACAAACTTCAAACAGAAGCATATTATTTCAAAAATATTATTCCCCGTAAATCTTCCATAATTTAATCACAAACTCTGCAGTCAATTCTTCTCAGTCCTTAACAGGGACAATTCTATATTTCTATATACACTACCGGCCAAGTTGCACAAAGATTCCCCCCAAAAAGGTAGCATTTATAATAATTTTTTAACGAATTTTTCATCATTCAAATCAATCGAAATGAGGTAAAGTGTTATTGATCTCCAGAACATCAATTTCGGTGATTCGAAACTTTTGGCCGGTAGTGTACAGTGGTCAGAAATTGAATTAAATTTTTCATTTTCTTCCTTCTATCGATATAAAAAAATAAGAATTCCTTGAGAGTACCAAAAAGTTTCGATATTACTTGGATGTTATTCCCCACAAATCTTTCTGAAATAAATTCTTCTTAATTCTTAACAAGAGTAGCAAATTTTTATACACAGTAGTTAAAAATTGAATTAAATTTTCTGTGTTAATCTTTCCATCGATTGAAACAGAAAAGGAAAAAAGTGAGACCGGAACGTAGCAACAAATTTCGATGGAATTCCTGTTAGCTCGTGGCGCGAAATATTAGCGAACAAGATGAAAAAAAGTGTTCACGCGAATGTGAATGCAATAGCTGCCAATGGATAGGGCAAAATTAAAGGCACGTTGAGTAATAGTCGTACTGGCTCGTCCCGTTTTCGATTCGATCCTGTCTGACGTGGTTCCACTTGTTGATATTAGGCTACGTGCACACTTGGACATCAATGGTGACGTTAACGATGAAATCTGTCGATTTAGTCGCGTCGTGGTTCTGTCGTAGTTGATTTTCCACGTCACCGCTAATTCACGTTAATTTTCACCGTTCTCCTCGGTACACCGGTGCAATACGTTCACTTTAAGCAGTATTAATCGTTGACGTTAATACTTACTGCGCTGCGCGCCGAAAAAATTGCAATACCTTAAAAATTAAATCGCACAAAATCAGAAATTAGACAGATCTGAAATTTGCATGTATTGTTTGGGGTGTTGAAAGGGGGAGATGATTCAAATTTGGTTAAAAAGGTCATTTTTTCCTCAGAGTAGCCCAAAAAACATATGTGACTTTCAGACATTTGTAACTCCAATTTCTAGGTATTGCAGCCTTTTTGGCCAGCAGTGTATTTTCGAGGAATGAAATTGACATGATGAACTCGTTTCTACGATGATCGCCCTGTTAAATTTCGTTCGCTCTTATTGCTGTAACAAGTTTCATTGTTCGTTTTGGTTGAGTGATTCTGGCTACTTTGAGTTTCGTCAATGAATCATTTTAGACGCTGTTATTAACACGAATTTATTATCATTGCAATAATAATACTGCAAGTAACTTTACAATACAAAATTTGCGAATCTTCTAGTTTGAACTCGTGTTTAATTTAAATTCATGGGTAAAATGTAGCGTGCTTGGAAAAAATGTTAACTTTTTGAGAAACATAACTGATAATAGAATACTTTGTCTTTGAAAAGTGTTTGAAGCACTCTGCAGAACATTTTATTGTCAGTGGATTAAATTACAAAGTTTCGCAACAGCAATTTTCCATACAATCTTAATATCAAACCAAACTCTAAATCTCTTCAATTACCGAGCATACGTATACACTACTCTCGTTCATAAATCACCAGATGCTTGTCACTTTTGAACGTAATAATTTGTGAACATATAAGACGCGATAATTTAGCTTCTTTTATAACATAAATACTTAGCAAATGTCATTTCCATTTTGTCAGTACCTATATCGTAAATTTATTCTCAATCAAAATGTACCAAGTGTCCAGAAACTTATAGATGGGAGTGTACTTGTAAGGCAAAAGGAAAAAATACAAACATACAAGCAATTACTAGTCACGCTTCCCATCACGTACCCACGCTGCATTAACACCCGAGATCTCCATCAGATCGATCCATAATCATCCCGCAACGATTGCCTTTGCAATGGCAACAAGCAACGTCCATCCTCGTCGTGAACATATTAATAGCCACGCATCGTGCACGCATGCATCACGAACGTCAATTACGTCTACGCCGGTGGCAAAGACGGAACGACGTCTTAACGCAGCGAGCGGATCGTTTCTAAATAATTAATCGCCGACATCAATTGGACCGGCTCTCCGTCCAGTCGGGCAGCTCGATTAATTAGCAATAAACGCGTCGGTGAACGAGCCACGATCCGACATACGATTACACCTGCCACAGGAAATTGATTTCCATGCTGAGACCGATAACTTTTATCGCGACAAATTGATCGTCGTTCAGAGTGAAGGAAAACACATAAACGGAGAGAGATAAACTTAGATAATGAGACGGAGAGGGACGAGAGACAGGGAGAGACTGAGAGGGAGGGAGAGAGAGAAGAGAGGCAGAGAAAGACAGAAAAGAAGGGGCAGAAGGAGAGATGCAGTGGGAGAGACAGAAGAAGGGACAAAGGGAGAGGGAGAGACAGAAGGAGAAACACGGAGAGAGAGATAGAAGAGGAGACACAGTGGAAGAGACAGAAGGAGAGACACACAGGGAGAGACCAAAGGAGAGACACAGAGGGAGAGACCGAAGGAGAGACCAAAGGAGAGACATAGAGGGAGAGGCAGAAGAAGAGATACAAAGGGAGGGACAGAAGAAGGGACACACAGAGAGAGACCGAAGGAGAGTCACAAAGGGAGAGACAGAAGAAGAGATACAAAGGGAGGGACAGAAGAAGGGACACACAGAGAGAGACCGAAGGAGAGACACAGAGAGAGAGAGACAAAAGGAGGGACAATAGGAGAGACAGAAGAGGAGACACAAAGGGAGAGACAGAAGGAGAGACACAGAGGGAGAGACACAAGAAGGGACAAAGAGAGAGAGACAGAAGAAGGGACAAAGAGAGAGGGAGAGACAGAAAGGGAGAGACAGAAGGAGAAACACGGAGAGAGAGACAGAAGAAGAGACGCAGTGGAAGAGACAGAAGGAGAGACCAAAGGAGAGACATAGAGGGAGAGGCAGAAGAAGAGATACAAAGGGAGGGGCGGAAGAAGAGACACACAGAGAGAAACTGAAGGAGAGACACACAGAGAGAGACAAAAGGAGGGACAATAGGAGAGCCAGAGAGGGAAAGACAGAAGAGGAGACACAAAGGGAGAGACAGAAGAGAGACACAGAGGGAGAGACAAACAAAGGTAGTGACAAAAAGAGGGACATTAGGAGAGTCACAGAGAGGGAGGGACAAAAAAGACAGGGAGAGAAAAAGAAAATACTTCACTTTTGGCGTAACCGGTGGAATCATATTAGTAGCATTAAGAATTGGTAATGGACGGTAATATTCATTCTCTGGTATCACAGCAGCGCGATAGTGGACGGACAGAAAGAGAGGGAGGAAATTCTGTTAGTGTGATGCAACGGCAAGCGCGGCAGCAGTCGGTTTTGCTCGTTTCGCGGATCGTTAAAAGTCAAAGTCGCGGCTTGAAATATCGTTATTATGCGCGTGGCAGATATTACCGGGGCCGGCGGCTATTGATAGAGCAGCCGTGGAAAGAATGCGCCTGTCGCGCTTAAAAATAACTCGTGACACGCGTTATCCGTGAATGCTATTTTAATACACGCGTTGCTCCTTGCTGTTTCGTTGTTCTTCGTGCTGTTACGATGGCGGATGATCGGATTGATCGGTTGTATTTTGGATAGCGAATTGTGGAGACTTGGACGGTTGAAGTCGAAGGAGATAGGAAGACATCTTGAAAGACTTCGGTTTTAGTTCGAGAGAATATTTAGTCTTTTATTCGTTCTTTTATTTCCACGAGTACGGACCCATTTGCAGGCAAAATATCGATTGTTGCAAATTACTAGAATAATTATGAGAAATTAAGTTGAATCAGATGTGGTAACAATGGCACAAAATGTAACTCCGTTAGAATTTAACATTTTTATTAAAAATAAGGCGATTTTGCAACTTTCCCCGGTTTCGAGGTATTTAAATTTGGCACCGCATGTTTCTACGAAAAAAGAAATGGCACGACAATTTTCCTCCATTACTTAATGCTTGTATTTGGAAGAAATTATACGCTTAATATCAGCGGAATGTAGTTTCCTTAATGGCGAAGTTGTTCGAAGTTTTATGTGCATTCTTTAACCGCACTTCTTTGCAGTATATCTTCATAAAAAATGGTCGTACTTCTCCTCGTGTCCTGGTTTCTTATATTTTCCTTGCAATCTAAAGATTTACCATTAACCCTTTGCACTCGGAGGTCATTTTGCTGAGGAAAGGTTGCAAATCGGATCTTGTTCGAAATTTTTGAAAACTAACGTAGAAATAAACTGTACTATTTTATTTAAATATTTACATGTAGCGAACAAATTTATGGAGGTCCATAAATCTTCGTTAATTATTTACCAACTAACAATTATTTAATGTCGCTTCTCAGTCGCCACTCGATTGCAAAGGGGTTAAATTCTACCATACGTATATACAATTGTTTCATATTTTTGTTAAGTTAGTTCTTAGAAATAATGGCGTGGCTCGTTACAGAGGGTGAAAACGGTACTTTTTCGACGTTCTTTACACGCGTCGCGCGATTCACGACAGATAAGCTTCTTGAATGACGGGACGGCGGAGTCGATGAATCGATTTTCACCGGAGAGCCATCGACGTGGCATGCGATGCGGCTCAATAATTCATTATTTGAGCAGCCAGCGGAGACGAAGACCCGAAACGATAGCTTGAAGCGACCACGACGACGACGACGACGGTGAATTATTTCGGTCGTCGCGCGGAACACTGGGTCCCGTGGGATTCCCCGCCACTTCCGGTCATGTTTTCGCGCCTTCAAACGATGATTCCATTACTCCCTGGATAAGAAACTGCAGTAAAAACAACACTGAGTTAATGTATGAAACGATAAAATAATTCAGTCGTTTAGTAGTGGTAATGCAAAGTAATTCTTCGTTCGAGATTAGGTTCCTTTATGAGAATTTTTTAATTTTCAACTATACTACCCTGTTCAAGTAAAATATTCTATTATTGATATTACTATTTCTAAGATTTCATTTTTCAAGGTGTTTTGAAATATTTAAAGGTCCAAGTGTTTTTCTCATTTTAAGCAAAGTTAGAATATCCTATGTGCTTGCAGGGCTCTGGAAACGGTCTAATTTATTTGCACTAAATTTTTAGATAATGAAACCTCGTTTTTCTCGGATTTTTCAAAATACTAGTTAAGGAGGACAGTACAGAAAACTTGTTGACTTTCCATTCGACTTTCGATTTTTAACCCTTTCGTTCTCACTGTACCCATATGACCACATTTTCATTTCCATAGAAGCAATGTTTTCTGTGTATTCTTTTCACAAAATATTCGAAGTAAGTACACTTATTAATTAACGAAAGAAAGTTTCATATTACAAGTCTAATGGCACTTGCAACCTCGTTTCACGTCCACTCTTCAATAGTAAAGCAACAGCAAGAATTACGAACCGAAATATTTGCTGCGATCTTACAAAAAGATCCACAACCTGGTTTGCATAATTTTCAAAGTCACTTGGAGAAGATCGCAGAGGGTAGCTATTCAGAGTTGTGATACCGCGAAAAACTATAGTAACTGTAGTAGCCAATTAATACTGATCAAGAGGAACAGACAAGCGGACAATGATATTAAGCCATTGATTTGTCACGAGAATACCCGCGATTCGACGTTTCTACCACCATTGAATACCCGATAACATCGTTCAGATCTATTATAACATCATTTAAAATCGTTAGGCGGCTCTCAATCACGCAAAAAGGTACACCTATTTCCACTCTCCTTACGTGACAATACAATGCGCATTGAACGCGTTAGACGGTCCGAACGATGGTGCCCCGCGTATCGTTTCTTCGCGGTGCCGCGAAATTATGCGCTCGATCACAGAATTATGGGATCCGACCGGTCAATAAATCAGTCCCATATATGCGGAACGCACGTGGGCAATGGAGAACGAGAGCCGACTTTCTCGTTCGATTCGATCGGTTTTCGCGCTCTCCTAAAGCACATCGTTACCATTTATTTTCTCTTATCTTTTTCACGAGCTATTACAGTGACAAACGTTCGCTTTATATAATAAAACAGGCGTGTTGGGTGTCAAAGGAGTTCAAATTCGAGTGGACATTAAGGATCCGTGGAATTTCGTGTTTTACCGATAAAGTAGAAAATATTTTACCTGAGAATTTTTGAAAGATATCTCACCTGAAGGGAAAGTGATTTCTTTGCGGAATTTCAGATTAGCGCTTGGAAATTGGAGGAAATTAAGTGCCTATCCGTGGAACTTCGTGTTTTACTGATATAACAGAAAATATTCTACCTGAGAATTTCTGAAAAATATTTTATTACCCCACTTTCTGTGTTTTTTAAAGCAAAGAAATTAATTTGGACACTAAAATTTGAAATGCAGAAATTGTTTAGTAGTTTATTATTTCTCTTTGCAGGTTCTTAGATTTGTATTGAAAAGTAAGAATTCTCAAATAGAAATTGCAGAATGCAGACAGATTTTCTGAGAAAGTTGGAACTTTCTAATACTAGCTCCTCCAAGAAAGCTGGAATATTCTTGTCTTGGGTTGCCTGAGAAAGCTGAAACTTTCTAGCTCTGGGTTCTCCAAGAAAGCTGCAGTTCTACTGTTCAAAATGGTGCAAGAAAATTAATTCTCTTGGGCTGCGTTAATTCATTCACGAAACTCAACTCTTTTCAATCTTGTAGTATTCAGAGAAACCGAAATTTCCTATTCTCAGCTGCTTAGAAATTCTCTGTCCCCAAATTACTCCAATCTTACCTTCTCCAGGAATAACGAAATACCATTTTAACTAAATAATCGAAAACCTCAACAAGAAATTAGAAATCGTTAATTCTCGATCGTTTCATTCTGAAAAATGAAAATCCTTCGTTTTGAAAAATTAACGTAATTAATTCAGATAAAAAAATCAACCTCAAAAACTTAGCTGCCTTCAATTTTGCAAGATTATTAAAATGTGAATTACTGTAGGAAAAATTACCATTAACAACCTCGAAAGAAATTTTCACGTAAATAATCGAATCTATTTTATTCTTGTGATTTCAGATGGCAAAGACGATGAAGGAGCCTCTGCAAGGTGCAACACGATCGGTAAGCAGCCAATAAATAAATCTCCGTTGAAACTTCTAACAGGGGCCGTGTATTTGTTGTATCCACGTTAAACGATCGTGAATTCCGTGGAATTTACGATTCAATCTCTATCGGACTTTTTGGTCCAGAAACAAACGAGCAGGAAATTACAGGCCCCGATCGCGGAACACCGTGGCATTCAAAGGCTTTCGACCGATCGATAAATCAGTTCCATATACGCGGAACGCGTGCGGCTAAAGGCGCGTTTACACCGCGCGGCGACGCAGGTGAATGAGCTTGCCATATTAGCGGGCGAAACGCGATGCTCGTGTGAAAATGGATCTTGCCTGGACAAAATTCCAACTTTGATCGAAAATTGACCCTTTGAAAATTTAGAACATTTTCAGCCTGCATTTTCACGGTGGATTTTTATGTTAAATTTCCCGATAATGAAGGGAGTGTTAAAAGGTGTCGATTAAAAGAGATTTAAAGTAGATTAAACGATTCTAGAATGGTTTCGATGTAGATGATGCTACTTTTTATTTTGTTCTTGTGGAAAAAGTAATTAAGAACGATTTTATATTTCAACATTTAAGATGTATACCCAATTCTAAATCGCATTTATAAAATCAATTCCAAGTTATGTTTATCTAAAAGAATCTCAACCCTTTCGCTACTACGAACGACTATAGTCGCGCAACATGTAGCGCTAGTATTCAATGAAAATTTTACGAACGATGCAATCAAGTGTAACCTAGTTATTTACAATTACAATAACAAAATTATTTTACTTATACATGAATGTTGCCTCGCAAGAAATCGCGACGAACCCTCGGTTTGGCGGATTAACCGTCATAAACTTGTTCAATTACACTTGGCCGCCAGACAGAGGTACCGGTCCTCTCGCGCGTACCGTACCCTCCGTGGAGAGGTCACGTGCGCGGTGGAAAGTCACGCGGCAACCCCTGGGAGAAACCCAAAAATGGGGGTTTTCTAATGTTAAGCAACAATCCCCTTCCCTTGGAAATGCGTCCTTTTTTGGAAGCCTTGGCAGTTGGTCTTACGAAAATTAGCATTTTGATAGTCTCGTGGCGACATCACCTCAAGTATCACTCTGTTGCGAATAAAACTAGTTCTTAGCATTTCACACTGAATAAATCAAGGTGTGATTAAACTCGCGTACCAGTTCAAGCATCACGCGACCCGAACAATGAAATTGAATTATTCAATATGTAAACACGTTCTGTATACCTGCATTATATCTGATTGTGTCTTAACAGAGACAACTGTAGCGAAAGGGTTCAGTCACGTTTATCGAAGGCAAATCTAAGTTACATTTACCCGAAACAACTTTAAATGTTCACTCTTTCTTTTTTATTTCGAGAGCATCACGCGACCCGAACAATGAAATTGAATTATTCAATATGTAAACACGTTCTGTATACTTGCATTATATCTGATTGTGTCTTAACAGAGACAACTGTAGCGAAAGGGTTCAGTCACGTTTATCGAAAGCAAATCTAAGTTACATTTACCCGAAACAACTTTAAATGTTCACTCTTTCTTTTTTATTTCGAGCAATTTTAATCTCTCTTGAGATTATTTTGCATTACATCGTGTGAACGGAAAATTGTCAAAGAGGTACAATGTTTTAGACAGATAGTTTGCAACTTTTTAGGAACGAGTGAACGGCATTACAAATCTCTACTGTGGGTTTCCAGAGTGTATGGTTGTGTGGCAATGGAAGAGGGTGGTTCATTTTATGCAATTTTCTCTGACTATCGAATAGCGGGCACTGCCACAATACATGGTCAATGTCCTGTCAAATGTTCACTCTTCATTTTTCTTACCGCATTTATCGAAACTGTTGCAACACAACGACGGATGTAACCGTGCGAGGTGGGATTGCAGAAAAGAAGCACTATTGACAGACTTCCTCTGTAATATTGTTTAAAGTTTAACCCTTTGCACTCCGTTGTCGCCGCCGTGGCGACATTGTAAGTGGATCTAACAGCTCTATTGTCGCTGGCTGCAGCGACATTGTAAGATATATTTTTAAGAAAAATTGAACGCCCTCAAAGTGTCTTCCAGAGAGGCGCACTCGCACCGTTGTAAATAGTCTCGGAGTAGCTGGTAGCCCATAGTAAAAATGATTCAGAGTTTCTGGTAGGTCATATTAAAAATTGCGAGGAGTGCTCGGACACAGCGTGGACGCGCGTGGAGAACAACAGGGAATCGGCCGTTCGTCGCCGATCGTCACTTATTGGTGACGCACGAAAAGGAAAATCCAACAAAATTTGAAGCTAATGATTGATATCACAACGTAACGTTTCTTCAAAATCCTCCTGCATACACAATTTTCCGAACGCATAGAAGAATTGAATCTATTCAATCCTATGAGTGATGTCGCTTCTTATCTTGGTTCGAAACTATAATTTATTTTCCCTAGGTTTAATTTACAATCTGCAGAAGTATGTACGAGGCGTGTTTGAAAATGTGGAGCATGAAAGTATACTTTTCCACTGATCCATGTTGCTGAATGATCAGATTTAACCCTTTAACCTACAACAGCGTGTCAGGCTCGTGGCAGAGATTCTGGTGAAGATGTGACAAAAATAGGTATATTAGTAAGAAAAATTCGTTGCGATCCTAACTTTCGTTTTAATTTGTAAGATCAAGAATTCCTAAATGTAATTAATCTGCGACAGATTAGCTTTTGTCACCTGATACAGTACTAAAACAAAATGGCCGACGCTTATATGCATAGTCAGAAAAGAAATCATAGGTTAAGGGGTTAAAAAGCAAATATAGAAGAAATTAAGCAATTGAAATGGGAATTAACACATCTACTAACACAGAAACTTCCAAAATATAGATCACTTAAAATTAACATTAGATCAGTTTTTTAATCTGAAAGATAAGAATTTCGTTGAAACGAGGATTGAAAAGTTGCTTGAAAAATGGCAAATGGTCAGTACATGATCGATTAAAAATCTTGGTTTCTAAAACGACATTACTTACAGGATGACCCAATACTTAACCGACTATCTCCAGAAATTCAGCAAGAATTTGCACTTACTCGGTTCGATCCGCGAGACCCAGCACGCTCCATTGATCGAACGGAGAGAGGAAATAAGCGACGAAGAATGTTGGAATACGTAGTGTAATACATTGAACGGTGGCATCGCGAGGGCACTTTAATTGGACTCGTTAGTCTCGATAATCGATGAGGCTCGCAAGCCCCGCGAAGCGTGAACGTTAACGCGCGAACGCTGTTAAGTCGTAGGCGCGTTTACGCTCACCGCTTAACAGGATTTAGCGGACCCTCGCGAAATAAATCTCGGTTATTTCGGTCGTGGATCGCCGTTGCCCTCCTCGTCGCACTCTGCTTAGGGAAACTCGCATAAATTCCCTCGTTAGCTGCAGCCCAACCTCTTCTTCTCTCTCTCCCTGTCTCTCCCTCACACTCTGTTCCTCTTCGAATCACCGCCGATTCCGAATTACGTTCATTTGTATGGGAGAACGCGGGGACACACCGCGGAATTTATTTGGTGACGAAACGTCCAGCGAGAAGTAGATTGTGCAAGCTCTTTCGGTAAAAGTAGGTTCGTGAAATTGGTCGAGGTGGATTCAAGGTAAAATGAAGTTGCAGTTTGTCGGTCGTTCTTCAGTGGTTAGACAAGAAGGTTGTACACATTATTGGAGAATGTTTGAGACTTTCGTTCCGTATTTTTATGGTTCGCTGTTTAGGAGGTCAAATTTGTTAACACTGACGAAATTTGAAATTGTTCCTTGCTCGTTTTGTGAAACTATTTTGTGAAAGAAAATACACTTGGGTTTGTTAGAACGCGGGATTGTTTTTGTTGTGATTAACTTAATATGCATTGCAATGTTGAGCGTTGTCCGAATAAATTTTTTTCGCTATTCAATTTCAATTCCTTATTCGTTATCCGTGAAAACTTCTATTCGTGAATAACGAATGATTCGAACAATTCCAATAATTAACAGAGATAAAATGTGTGCTGGGCGAAAGTTATTTCGAATAACGAATAAATCTGAATTTTTCGTTATTCGTGAGAAACGAGTCAAGTATGCATAGAAGAATTATTTGAGAATTATATTTCGAATGATTCAAATAGTTAATAGACATACAATGCATCGATGTTGGGCAAACGTGATCTAGAATAAAGAGTACCTAAATTCGAATTATTCACTATTCACGAATAGCGAATAATTAAGTACGTATACAATTATTATTTTTATTTCGAATAACGGATAATTCAATTTTATTTGGTATTTGAAATAATTTTAGTCCAACCCTGATGCACTGTATCTCTACTAATTATTCGAAGTACCTGAATATTTGGAGACTCGATTCTTTCATATAGATAAAAATTGTATTCTACTGTAACGAAAGGGTTAAAAGGTAAAAAGATTACAAACTAACATACTAATCATTCACATACATTTTAACCCTTCAAACTCTGCATAATTCTCCAATAAATACTTGATTAACTAAAACTAAAAAGGACTTCATTTTACGTTTCAAGTACCAGAACAGTTAATTCAATTAAAACTTCTAGCTCCTGAGATCATGAATGTAACACATGTACACTACCGGCCAAAAGTTTGGAATCACTGTGCATTGCAATTTACAGAAAAATTTCCAGAAAAAAGTCAGCGACTTTGAGAATTTTTTATCATTTGAATCAATTGGTATGAGATAAATTGATAAAAGTAGAATTGAGATAAACTTCAAATCTATAGGAAATTAGCAGCAAATTTAATATTGATGAAAACTGGGAGGTGATTCCATAGTTTTGGCCGGTAGTGTATGTCAGTTACAAGCACGCTGAGTAAGAGACATCGGAGACTAATAAAATCACAAGGTACACAATTCTAATCTGTTAATAATGCGAGTAATTTCACGAATTCTCACAACAATACGTGGAACATCGAAGGAACAATGGTATTCATGTTAGAAAGCTTGTCCTATCGGGAACAACGATATCGCGCGCTAACGACCAGCGAAATCTCGCTCTTGGTTGCTTTACGTTTCCAGGCTCGAAGCTTCTCATTCAGGATTCAAAGCATGCTCGCCAGCAAACCGAGCAATTTGGCCTGCCGGCATACGTGCAGAATTGCCTTAGCCTCTTCCACCTGAATCGCTCGTTCCGCCGTGTAAGGTGCACCTTCACCATTTCCACTTTACCATCCCACTATTTATTTGTTTGTTTCCACGCTCGTCGTTTCCCTCCTTTTCCAATCCTCACTTCTCTCTTCTTATTAAACAGCTTGCACACAGCCGTTATCGGTTAATGTAGAAATATAATTAGGTACGTTAATATATGCCTACGTTTATTTCGTTGCTAATTTAAAAGGAAAAAGTGTCCCAATTTTTTGTAAGCTCAGAGTTGTACGTTTAGCACTACATAATTTTAAATTAAAATCGTCAGGTTTGTTTTGGATTTAAATTTTCGAAATGAAGAGTGATTTATGATTATAGCATATGTAGAACTTTTTCGAGGTCAGAATTCGTTCACACGTGACTCTTAATTTTCTGGATAGGCTGAATATGTGAATTTTGGCCAAACTGCGTTTTACTCTACGTTAGTCTGGCGAATTTTTTCAATTTGATGAAAATAAAAACGAGAAATTGCTAAATTGAACTTCGTGAACGGAATGAAAATTATTTTGTTGATCTGTCGAACGTGAAAATTACGTGCACCTTATAATCCTAAATTCTACGGTTTCCCTAATTCATATACTTTTATTTAATACTCTGTCTAAATAAATTCCGCGTGAAATAAATAGATCGTTTTAAAATACAAAAAACTTTGGTCCCTCGATCGCTCTTCAATTATCCCTTACAGCTGCAAACGTTCACCATCACCGTTAACAATCGCCATTTTCAAGGCGGCAAACAATCGCCTTATCCAAAAATTCCCCGGTGAAAACGAGGTCGAGGTGTCGAAAAGCGGAAAGAATCGACGCTGCTCGTTTCGATCGCAGTAATTAAGGATTTTCCAGCAGAGGCGAGGCTAACGAGCTGCTAACGAGCAGCCGCGCTCCTTATAATCGAACAACTCCGCGTTTCCAACAATCGCTCGAAACCATAACCAATCCCGAAGAACCGTGAACAGTCATCGTTTTATCGACGAGAGCAGACAAAAGTGTGTTAACACTTCTAGTACCGAGACTGTAATTTCTCACTTTTACGGTGTAAACGGTATACTCTCTACTGATTTATTAGAAAATGAAAATTAATTCTGTTTTCCAAATGTAATCCAATGAAGTACTTTATCGAGTGATAACTTAATTTGTGATGGCTGGGAGACACTAAAAGGGAAAGCACGATACCCTCATAGGTTAGCAACTCCGTTGACTGACGTCAACTGTCTGTAATATTCAAAATTTTTAAAAAAATTCTTTTCTGCAATTCGAAATGTGAAAATTTGCAGAATTGTTTGGTTTACGTACTGACGTCACTCTTTTTATATTTTAACGACACTCTACAGGATTGCTAACTTATAAAGGTGCGATGCTTTCCTTTTTATCACCTTCCATTCCATTGCAATGAATTATGAAACTTGGGGTCGATGAACTTTTGTTACGTACTGTATAATATTTATGAAAGAAGTGCACCGAAATTTTAACGAAGTTTAGTACAGCGAAAATGTGATATCGATGTCAGTAGGAAGATTCTGTTGCAAAATTACACTAAACAAATGATTAAACCCTTCATGTGACGAGGTAAAAAGACTGAAAGCTATTGGCAGTGTAAAAAGTGTGCGTTGCTCTTCATTTAGAAGAATGCTTTGAGATCTACCATACTCAACAATCATACTAAGGGTATTTAAATATTTCTCGGTCAGCTCTCAATGTACCTACTTAAATATGACAGCATTAACATAGTGAATTATAGACAAGTATTTTGCCCGTTCTCCGCTTAATAAGACATATAGATGCCACAAAGACGTTAGGAGTTCTAATTCTTTCAGACAGAAAAGCAAGATTACTGCCAAAATACACTATGTTGTCTGCAATAAGTTAAAACAAAAATACAGTAGAGCCTGTCTGATCCGAATTTATAGTTGAGACTAAACTGTTCGGACAATATAACAATCACTTCTCTCATATGAAATTTCATTTACTCAAATAAAGATTAATCGACAGTTTCTTTAAATATTTATAGATCCCATATCATTTTGGCTGCTAAGTCGCATAATTCTTTCTTAGGTTCTTCTTGTCCTTCGAGCCATCGAAGTCCTTTTTTAAATCCCACGAATGCTACGTTCGGATATTAGGGTACTCGGATGAGTGTTTGCAGCCTCTCCCGTGTTACTCGTTGCAGGCTACTTCAGTCGTTTCTATTCGCCTTAGCGATATCATCGACACGTCGAATTATCGGAAACATCTCGATATTTATCGATAACGGTATCCATAGTCACATCTCTAGTTAGAACCAGAAGTTCACGTCGAAGAAAGTGTCGTAGATCTCGATCTAGGATTATCAAAGCCAGTTTATTCGCGTCTTTTTCTCCTCTTTATTCGAGGTTTCGTAAAGTTTCTCGCTTTCACTGTAGTGGCCCGTTGCCGGCGATCTTTCGTGATCCAACGACTCTGCCACCCCTCACCTTGCCCGTTTCCCCCCTCTCGCTCCTTTTTCCCCAGGAAAAATCTGCCTGTGGTGCGCGGTTTTAATGAGTCTCCTCG
>NW_017100220.1:892031-902265 GCF_001263275.1 Habropoda laboriosa
AACACTTCCGCCAGCTTTTCCGTTTTCCATTTGTTGATCGCCGCGGGAAATCTACTTGCGACCTCCCGTGGTCGCGTAAAACTCCGTAATTTTGATTTGCAGATTGGGAGGAGAACTGAGGAGTATCGAGGTTGAGTTGATGTTGAAAATGATTACAGTAACGAATCAATGTTGCTTTATGTTAGCTTCCCTTTACGCGTATATTTTACCATTTCTTTGCAACCGAGTGAAGTAGCAATGAGATTCTTCTTGCAACAGAGAAGAACGGTGAACAGTTGAAGATTCTTTGTTATCAATTCCATCGATCTATTGGAAATTTCTCAGTTCAATTAATAGCTCATCTTCTGTTCCCTAAAAAAAAAATAAAAATGGCAAATTTTCGGAATAGCCAATTTGCAAATTTTATGGAAAAGTGTACGAGTGAAAATTTATTTAACTAAAATTTGAATTTATACTTGGAATGGTAAGTTCCTGTAAAGGTATACAAATAAAAGTTTGTTCAACTAAAATTTACAAAGAAACGTTCTCACGTCGATGTTTCCAAATACTTGGAAGAATAAATTGCAGCTACATTTGAAAATAGTTAAAATAGTAACATTTACGAGATTTAACTGCTGAAAAAAAGTAGCATTGGCCGAATTCTTTGAATACGAGAATACTTGACCCTAGTCCAACCACCGACGAGACTTTCATCACGTGCTACGACACTGTCGCGGCTGCTGGTTACCTCTGCTTCGTTCCTCGCGTCATTTTTCTCCATGAACCGCCCCCGCCGCCCGCCACGGCCTCCGCGGAGCTTTCAGCATTCACGTGGCTGCTTGGGAACCACTCTCCTACGGAAACGTCTTTGCTGGTCCACCATTTTTCTGCACCGTATAGCATTTGCGACAAAGAAGGTTAAAGGGAGCGACATTTCGAAAATATATTTCGCGTCCACTTGTGACATCATTTTCAGTTCCCTTCCTACCTATCGGATAAATGCAAAATTATTGCGAATTACGGGAGAAAATTTTTCTCGCTCCATCTTCTTCCTTTTTACAAATTCGGAATCTTTTCGAAAGGTGGAAAAGATAGACGAAGTGAAAATATCGTAAAATTATGTGTACGCGAGTATCGTAAATAGATAAATGCAAAGTTATTGGAATTTATGGAACAAAATTACAAATTCAGTTCAATCTTCTTTTTTACAAATTTCGAAATTTCTTCAAATGTGAAAGAGACAACGAGAGTGAAAGTATCGTAAAATTATGTGTACACGAGTATCATAAATAGATAAATGCAAAGTTATTGGAATTTATGGAACAAAATTTCAAATTCAGTTCAATCTTCTTCTTTACAAATTTCGAAATTTCTTCAAATGTGAAAGAGACAACGAGAGTGAAAGTATCGTAAAATTATGTGTACGCGAGTATCGTAAATAGATAAATGCAAAGTTATTGCAATTTATGAAACAAAATCGTTCTCGTTGAATCTTCTCCTTTACAAAGTTAGAATGTATTTCAAAGGTGAAAGGGGTAAACGAAGTAAAAATATTGTAAAATGCACACGAGCAACATGAACACTTGTTTAAGTTCGAAGTTTACGAAAGGGATTTTCACAGTTGGTTATAAATTTTCCGCGAAGTACGTCGAACGCAAGGATATTTTCTGGAACGTAAAGTAAATGTACAAATTGCATTCTGAAATGTCCAACATCAGGCTAAGAAATTCGCTGCAATTAATGATAAAACATGTGACATCAAAGAACCCTCATTAAGGAAAGCACAGTAGCGTGTTCAAAGATTCACGCACAAATCCATTCAAACTTCCAACATTTACCTCTTTGCAATAAAATTAATTTCTTATGAAAAGCTCTTTAACCATTCTCCTTCACAAAAGAAGGAACACATCGAACAGGACGAGTGTACATTTTGTACGGTACAATTGAAGAGACGAGAATAAAGTTGCTTAACCCTTTCGTGTGCATATTATTATTTTTAAAAGCATTTTCAAAATTCGTTATTTATCTCTGCCGATCTACAGTGCTGATTATTCGAGTGCCCAAGTGGGACGTGTGTCCCACTGGTCATGAAAGGGTTAAGCATGTCATTAAGTAGACACTCTCAGATAATATTCATGCAGTCGTGGAAACTTTAAACTTAACTTCTCCCAGTGTGATGTCAAATTCTTACGATTTAACAAGATTTTCCACTGAACGTTGCTCAAGTGACATTACAAAGAGAATTATATCTTCTTGCACATTTTTTGGCTGTTAGTTCACTGTGTTACCAATATATTTCAACACTTTATTTACGAAATATTGGAAGGGGTGATAGTAGAAGGGATTAAACTTTAAAGTATGTAAGTCAATTTTTCTTTAAAAAGCTTCAGCAAGGAACCGAAAGAATTTTTGCGACGAATTTAAATCAACAACAAGGTAGAAAGAAAATGTTGCTCAAGCGAGGCTGCAAACGTTGTATTTCTTCCTACACATTTTTCGCTATTAGTTCACTTTATTACTATTAGAATTATGGTAATAAATCAAAAGATATTATTTTAATTATGAATCGTCTTTATTTTGATACGCGAGGAAGGCAAGTCGCTACGCAATCAATCAAACAAGAACATGGACAAGACGCTGAGAAAAAAACACGTATCAGCGGGACCCATATTAAACAAATGGTGACTATGTTATTTCTATATATGGACCGTTTATTTTGAAAGTGGTGTAAGTCCATTTTCTCTTGTTTCAAGAAAATGAAAGGTTAACATATCTGTTAATTAAAAAATTAAGGCAAATTATATGAAGTCTGGCAATGTTTCTACTGTTTTATCAATATGTAATTTGGTTATATAAAGTTCTTTTAGGCGTATTTTACTAAAATGATGTATACTTACGGGCTGCAAATGGACTTACACCACTTTCAAAATTAGACAATTGTAAAAATCGTTTAATTTCAATTTTGAAAAATCAAATATCACTTAAAATATACTTCATATTAATCCAATTTTGTTTACAAATAATGACACGATATAAAATAGAAGTAGTATTTTAAATTTTAAACGCTAATTACATTGTTAAAATTACAAGATATTGATATTATTTACTTATGCTCTGCATGTGGCAGGCAGTGTTTTGAAATATGCATGATGCACCGGAGGTATATAAGGTAATAACTGCTTGATGTCTTTATATTTTTCATAAGTAATAGGCCTGGCATCTTGGTACAATGGCGCCGGGGCGATTTTTTGAAATTTTACCGGTCTTCCAGGACGTGTAGGTAATAAATTTATAGTTTTAAATTCTTTGTCCTTCATCGATGTTTTATATAAAATAGTGTATGGTGCACCTTTGGAGAAACCTCATCCAACATATTTGCAACCAATTTACCTGTTCTCCATTAGTGTTTTTTCTTATCTGTTTTTTAATTGCATTTTGAAGATTTTTTTACATTAATCTGTCTCAGTATGTTGATCATTTTTTCTGTTACTATTCCACAGACACATACTCATTTCTCCTAATAATCCAATTACCAATATAAAGGGTGTTTATAAAAGTTGTCGTGCTCGTCAAAATAAACAAGAAGACTTAATGGGTCTAAAAACCATTAGTTTGGGGGTTACAAGACGCTTTTATCACTAATTCTAAGACACTACTTTTACAGCATTATGTTCGACATGTCCCCCCTTCGTTTCAGTACAAAAGATCCACGGCAAATGTTTTATCACTTAGCAGGAATCGTCGATACGCTGTTTCAATTCACCCAACGAAGTGACTGATTTGCAATTAGTGACAAAAACGTCTCGCAGCTACGAAATGAATTTCTAAACCCATGTTTATTAAGACTTTTTTATTTTCCTCGATGAGTGTTTATTTAAGAAATTCGTGCTAGATGACATTAGCTTCTCTTCCAAAATACCAGCGAAAGGGTTAAACTGTAAAATAAACAAATCAATTCCATTCGAAAAGGTTGCAGTAACAAATAAGAAAGAAATTCCTCGACAAAACACACATGAAAAATGTGCAATTATGATAACACAACGAGGAACAACGACAAGCTTTAATCTTTATACATAAACCCATTCCATTCGATATTTACGTGGACCGCGAAGAAAGGCCACGTCGCGCGAGAACAAAGTGGCTTCGTTAGATGCAAATCACTTCTGGAACGGTTCCAAGTAACGAACAGAGAGGCAGAGAGAGAGAGAGAGTGAGCGAGCGAGCGAGAGTAGGGGGAATAAAAGGCGGTATTTCCGCTCGACAAATTCGAGCGGCGACTCGCGAGCGGAATCGCAGGATGCCACGAAGGCCTCCGATCCACGGGATTCGAAGACGTTGGATCCTCCGACGTCCATTTGGAAATTGATTTCGAGATTCAACGCTGTCAGTCGGCCTGGAATCCTGTCGTTTCGACGTCGACGGAATCTGGCCGCTCTGGGACGCGTCTGAATTCGAGCTCTGTCGAGTATGATAGGTGTAGCTTCTCGAGGTAATTGTTCGACGTTGAATTAGCTGTGATTGTTTCTTGGAAAGTATTGCTTTCAGGGCTGAATTTTACCGTAAGAGTTTTACTCCTCAGAAACAACGGTGTAAAAAGCAGCCTACAGTGGGTGATCGAATTAACCCCTTGAACTATGATTTCTTTTCTGACTTTGCATCTAAGCGTCAGCCATTTAATATTTTAGTACTGTATCGGGTAACTAAAGCTGATCTGTTACAGATTCATTACGTTTAGTAATCTTCAGTTTTACGAATTAAACGAATGTTAGGGTTACAGTGAAGTTTTCTTACTAATATAACTACTTTTCTCACATTTTCACCAGAATCTCTGGCCGACACGTTGTTATAGGTTAAGAGGTTAATAGAGCCAAGCAAAGAATAGACGGTTTTGCATTTTAACGATTCGTTTTCAGATGAAAGCCTAGTTGCACTGAATTCTGATTATTCTTTTTATGAAACATTCACATTTGCAAATTGCAAGTACATAATTGGCAACGCTTTAGGCAATACTGTATGAGTGGGTTTTAGTTTTTGTTGCCGTAGTTTTACCGTTTATAATATATAGCAAATTACTTGAAATTCACACGGAGCAGTAGAATAATGTACAGTACAAAATAAAGAAGAAAATGAAAGAGGAAAAGAAAAAGAAAAATAGAATAAAATGAGAAAACAGAAAAATAACAGAATAACACGCAAGACAAGGAGTACATTAAGGATTATTTACAGCGGTTAGAAAGAAATCCCGAAAAAATTAAGATTATTGCAAAATTTGTTCGCGATTGAAGATATGCCCAAAGGAATCAAGGTGAGTTTAACTTTCTATGTGAATATTTAGTGAACAATTGTCAATTGAAAATTGTTCAGAGTGGAGGCTTTCATTGGAATTTTGAATTGTAAAATAACAATAGGTTCAGAAATTCATTGAACGTTCCTCGATGTACTTGATATTTCGATGTACCTCGAATTCAAAGAATCACAGAGAAAGAATTCGTGGTTGCAACGATGGAACTTTGGTCGATGACGTAGTTCGAAAACTCGAAATCGCTTGATATTTGGACGCCTCGTTTATTAGCGTGCTGGGTCCCAAAGTGGATCTTACTTATTAGCGCTAGTACTGGTTTGGTTTCTTTGCTGAGAGTGTTTGAAGAGAGTGACTCAAGGAGATTTGGTACCTTTTCTCGTTTGGAATCGATAGGTTCGAGAACGGTCCGAACACTTTGTTCGTATAAAGAAAAGCTGGTTTCTCAGAAATGACAGGATTCGTGACAACGTCCTCAAGCATTCGGTGAACTAAACAATTTTAACGGATACTTTCTACAAAATATCCGAAACGCTAAATTCCATTTTCTTCTGTAGGAAGAGAAGAGAGAATCTCTCGAAATTTCATTTTACCCTTTAACACTAAACAATTCTGATATAATTATTCACAGAAACATTAACCAAAAAATTCGTGCATACCTCAGTCATCAAATCTCTTAAAATTGCATTCTATTTTACAAAAAAAAAATAACGAACAGTTACATATCATTATTCTTACTTTATACGTAACAATTCTATAAACAATTCGTCCAGAAAATTCCAAGACTACTTCTAACAAAATTTGATTAATTTCCTATGCAAAAGTTCCAATCGTATTTTTTTGGAGAATGTGTATTTACTTTTTATTGTCATAAGAATACTAATATTGTATTCAGTACGAATACCAGCTGTGAAAATTTGAATAAGAAAAGAGGCATACAATGCCTTTTAGTGTCATCGATTTGTAAGCGATGGAAACATCTGCGCAGACCTAATAATCTTCCAAAAATTAATACATTCGTACCTGTCATTTGTCGCAAGCTCTTCACGTCTCCCGATAGAATTACAAGAGGATCGAGATACAAGAAGAGACTGGTGAACCCAACAACGAGAAGAAGAATAACACAAATCCCCAATTACACCTTATTGTTCCTCCACTGAACCCTCCGATTAACCACTTTATACCGACAAAAACTCTCCACCCACACTGTCGGAGTACTTTCCGTCCACGAGGATAATCCTCATGGGAAAGCCCATCATCCGTCCAGCATACAGTTGGGACAAAGTCGAGCAAGTCGTTCGAGCACGAGCCAATATTTACCAGGAGACCAGAGACGTCGCGGATTTTCGTCCTTCCGCTGTTAGGATCCTTCCCCCGTGGCCAAGGATCGCGATGGCTCCCGTAGAAGGTTGCCTAGGGTGGGGAGGGGACAGGATACGCCAGGTTTTCGGGACGAAAGCAAAGGGGAACGCGTGGGAGTGGAGGCTCGTCAAGGACAATAGAAGGCTCGTGAGAGGATCAGAGGAACAGGACGCGGTGCTGGTCCGCCAGCTTGTAGCCTGGTGATTTGGTGCGCGACGCTGATTGGTCGGCCGGCGGGTGGATCTTCGATTTACGATGCTGCTGTGCGTCGAATGACACGCGACTTCCTTCCAACGCGGCTTTTAATTAATCGCCACACGCTCCGGCAGGCCTTGATCACTGGCCTTTTTCGCATTTGGTTAACACGTTTCGCGTATCGTCGATGGTGTTAAGTCATCCCGTGAGTTTCGTATAGAATTTTGTCGTTTAGATCGATATTTGCAACGGACCTTTAAATTTGATTTTTCAAAACGTGAAACGTTGGTTACTTATGAGAATTGTGTACCGATGGGAACAGGCGAATGCTTGCCGTCAGTGGATAGCTCGAGGTCTTCATTTTTCTGTACGAATTGTTAATATTAATTTCGTAGTCGACACACGAGGTTAAAATGAATTTTAATGAATACTCTGTAGTGTGCCAGGTCATCCCAAATTTTAGAATTCAGGTCAATATTTCCAATGAACCTTTAAATTTGTTAAAAAGAAAATGTAAGCACCTTCTCGTTCCACAGATTTTTCCTTTTGTTTAAGACCATTATGTCGTCGCTGTAGAATTTTTCTTGGATTTTCATCAGAGTATTTTTCGCTTTATGGAACTTACGGAATGATCTAATGCTATAAAATTTTTGTACAAAAGCCAAGAAAAGTAGATTTTGTATCTCCTCATGTATTGAATCGTGTCGAATTTTATAATTCAGATCGATATTTCCAAGGAACCTTTAAATTTGATTTTTAAAAAACGCGAGCGCCTTCTGACTCCACAACTTTTTCCTATTTCTTTGGTAAGGCCATTAATGTCGTCGCTGTAGAATTTTTCTTGGATTTTCATTAACATAGTTTTCGCTTGAATTTCTGGGCTGACCTAAGACAACTTTGGAAAATGAAATTTTTGCTCGAAGGATTGCGTGGACCGTGTCTGTATAACAAATGAAAGAGAAGACTTAACGATACAATATGACGTGTTTATCATTGGCGAGTTAAGTGGGGTTGAGTTTGTATCGAAAAGTCACTGCTTTCGAGATTTATGTAGCAGTAGTTTTTGCCAATCGATTTTTAAAGTGGATCTCGTTGAAGTAGAGCTTGAATTTTTAGCGAGAAGCGGTCAGCTTTGTTTCTCTTCGCGTTTGGTTAACACGTGTCGACAGTACAATCGATGATACAATTTTAGAAAATTAAATTTTGGCTCAGTGTTCGTGAAAAATATGAGGTTTATAAGTGTTGAGTTTGTACTGAAAAGTCATTGTTTTCGAGATTTACAGTGATTTTCGTAATTTGGTTTCTAAAATGGATCTCGGTGAAGTAGAGTTTCAATTTTTAGCAGGAGACAGTCAGTTTGGTACGTTTCAAAAATATGGAATTTTGGAACAGTTTTGGAAAATAGAAATTTGAACGTATTAAAGGTGTGAAAATGAATTCTTTCCGATTTTTCTACGATCAAAGTTTTATTTAAAAAGAATGAGAACAGATCTATCGTCAAAATAACTTCCATTATCGTTGATAACCTTTTGTTATTTTTCTGGCAGATTGCGAATACCATCGCGATAGTTACCCGATGGCTTTGAATCAATTCTGCGGTCCAGTCGGAAAAAATGAATCGCACAGTATGATACGATTACCATGCGATTTAAACGACGTTGAGTTTGCATTGAAAAGTCGTAATTTTTGTAATTCGATTTTTCAAACGCAGTCAGCCTTATTTCTCACCTACCGTACTCATTTCACTTGGCTTTGTGTCGTTTATTTTCTGCTTTTGAAACTGAAGAGTTCATTAAAAGAGCGTACTTTTCACACGATTCTAGAGACAAAGGAAAATTCGGAGGCTGATCTGAGAGCAATTTCTAAAAGTGCTTGCAAAGAGTGTTTTCAGAAATGTAAAAGCCGTTGGCAACGATGTATAGCTATTACAGGCGAGTATTTTAAAAGGGACCGTTTTAATTTAGAATACTTTTTTTAGTGATAAACTTTCATAACGTTAATCCGGCCATTTGTTTTATCAAGTCTCGTATGTGCAAATATAAATATTATTCTGCAGTTAAATGTTTTTGCACGAAAATTATTCATGTCCTCTTATTTCTTCTTTTTCATATTGTTTTCTCTTTTTTTGAAAACGTTCAGCGGATACTTTTACCCAGCAAAATTAGAGGATTATAAGAAAAAATATCACTCGAGCAACTTCGTTGTATTTCATTTGAAAAACGTAGCAAATTGTTATTTATTTTTTTATAACAAGTTTAGTAATACCGAAAAAAGGTTTCTTCCATTTTAACCGTTGTGCTTTTGCTTCCAATTCTTCCACTGAAACTCGTCAGATTTCGTAACACAACGAAAGGAAAGGAAAAGAGATGAAATAATAATTGCTGATAAAGTGAGACCGTGCAAACAGAAATTTGCAACTGCTCTCTGAGGCTGAACAACAAGTTTCTGTGGTGTAGTGGTTATCACATCCGCCTAACACGCGGAAGGTCCCCGGTTCGATCCCGGGCGGAAACATTTTTATACGTTTTTTCCTCGAATTTTATATTCACGAACGGCAATCGAAGTTAGATTACCAATTTAAAGTGGAATCGTGCTGATGGAATGCTACATTTAATACCGGTACGTCGAATTTAAGTTTAAATTACTGTTTTACTTTGTACCTGTAGTTATTGTCTAAAAGAAAAAGTATCTTAAGAATAGCATTTTTGCAAAATAAAATAAAGTAAATCTTGTAAAACAGAAAATTTCTATTCGAAAATTTTATATAGTGCTTATCACAGGCACAGCGACGACTTTTAATGATATAGATATTCGACTTGCTGTTCAAGAGATATAATTCTTTTTTTCTGCACGAACATAAAAAACGCATTTAGGCGGGCCCGGCGCTTAAAGTGTTAAGCAATGTCACACATTTCTTTAATTAATTTCAATTAATTCTTTCGACGAATGACACGAACTTTCATTTTTTTTTTTTTTTCTAAATTGGACGTTAGTATTTTAATTTCAGAATTTATGACAGAATGGTTAGGTAAATGAACATAAAATTTGTTTAAATGTACGAATTTAATTTGCTTAAACATCGACCGCGAAATAAAAGAGATATGGTATCACAGCGTTTCCGTGGTGTAACGACAGCTCCTTTTTTATTTGGCCTTTTGGGGAGCAATAAAACATACCCACATGCTCATTAAGTCGAACAAACTAAAATTAAGCGTAACGAGCAATAGTGATGTACTACCTATCGTGATACCAAAGCCGCAACTGGAAGACTGAACAAGTGCCTTACTATATAAGTCTATGGAACAGTTAAGCAAATCGAACTATTTATTTATTTATAGTTATGTATTAACAAAATATTTTTTTAAGACATAAATAAACAATTTAAAATTGTAAGTAGAA
>NW_017100220.1:902373-906729 GCF_001263275.1 Habropoda laboriosa
ACCTAATTCGCGAAACGTACCAACGACATATTTTTAATTAAAGATTGGAATGGTATGTCTGAATAATAACTAAAAGAGATAGAACGTGAATAAAATGGTACTCTCTGCAATAATATTTAACTACTGTCCTTTATTATCGGAATATTATCATAAAATTGAATTTTTAACAATCACAGTAATTTCACCAATTTAAACAATCGCATATTACTCCGCATTTGTTCAATACAAGTCATAATTACGATTTTTTACGTAAAATTTTCAACACTCCACTTTCCAATATCGTACGGTTTCTTTTTTGTCCAATATTCGGGTATTTTAAATTAATTCCTACATAAAACCCTTAGAATTACGACCATAGAATTAATTAAAATGTACAACAATATCTCTGTCTGTACAATTTTTCAACATTTTACATTCCACGTTCTTCAAACCAACATTCTTTTTTACAATTCTTTCATAAAACCCTTAGAACCCATGAATGTCCGTAGGATTAATGAAACTAAACAGTAATATCTCTCCATCCACAATTTATCAACATTTCTCATTCAAGATCACTTAAATTAATAATAACCAACACTCTTCTTTCTCAATTCCTTCGTGAAATCTCTAGAACCCAGATATTACCGTGGAATGAACTAAAATGTACAACAATATCTCTCCACCCACAATTTATCAACATTTCACATTCCAGATTCTTTAAGTCAACCATAACCAAGGTTCTTCTTTCCTAATTCCTTCATAAAACGCCTAAAATTCATAGACTACCGTAGAATTGATTAACTCAAACAACGATATCTCTCCACCAACAATTTATCAACATTTCTCATTCCAGATCCCTTAAGTCAACAATACCCAACATCCTTCATTCTCAATTCCTCCATAAAACCTCTAGAACCCAGATATTACCATAAAATTTACTAAAATGTACCACAATGTCTCTTCGCCCCAAATTTATCAACATTTCACATTCCAGACTCCTCCAATCAACAATAACCAACATTCCTTTTCCCTAATTCCTTCATAAAACCCCTAGAACTCGTGAACAACCGTAAAACTCGTGTACATCTCCAGAGTCGCACAATGTCCCTTAGAAAATTCAAGCTCGCGAATTATCCGGAACAGAAGCACCGTCCCAAGAATCGTGCAACCGCAACGTACAACGAGGGGAGGAGTGGAAATGGGTAGGTAGAGAGGGTGGTTTCCGAGGGTGCAGCGGAAAGATATCGGAAGGAAAATCGGGCCGCGAGCCAACCAGCGAATCAGCGGCAGCGTCCGCCTGGCATATCGAGGTCACGACACGTTATTTCGAGACCTCTTTCGCATCGGTGCTGGCTGCGATAAAAGAGCGCGCGATGATTAACTGTGACCAGAAAAAATGCTGGTAAACCAGAAAAGAGGGTAAGAGAGAAACGAGAGGAAAGCTGGAAAACGGATCGACGTGATACACAGTAGAAAGTGGAATTTCGAATAATCAACTTTGAGAGAGTGAAGGATCGAGAATGATCGATGAATGTTTTGTTTTGTATATTTGATTAATTCGATTCACCGTGCAATACGATAATTAGCTTTGTTGTATGAACTCTCCGGGACTCGTGAGTAATTGTTTAACATGGTTAATGAACAGCGAAATATTCACACGTTCGTGAGTATCTGCGATATTAGACTGGATATATGATAATTTAATCGAAACGTTGCCACGTATTGTAACGAGGATCTTGAATTTCTGAAGCTTTCAGATGATTTCCTACTTCATTTAACGAATGACTAATCGTTTGTTGCCGTGATGTTAAATCGTGTCTCGTTAATATTACTGGCGTCATTACCGAACGGCGGAACATGATCAAATGCATATGTAATTATCGTAATGTTTAATCCTGGTGTTCATAACCATTAATCAAATTCCAATAAAAAGGAGAAAAACGAAAACACGAATGGAGAATACTTTTCTCCATTCTACGTCGTTAATGTACACCCTCCTTGACAGAAAAATTGCGCAATCAAGAAATAATGCAGAAAAGAAAAGATAGAAATATATTTTACCATTTTCACGCAAATAAAATACAAGAAAAAATAGATTGAAACAATTTTCACAATTAAAAGCTATTCGCAGTTTCTACTTCGCCCAACAAATGAAACTAAAAAAGAAGATACGTATTCTTTCGTTCATAAAAATTTAACAAGCCGTAGTTTTGCAAAACGAAAAATAAAAATCATTTTCACAGGTTAAAATTGTTACCGAAAAAACAATTTCGGGGGAAAATAGCGTGAGTTAGGGCAAAAATAAAATGTGTATTTCTCCATTCGTAAAAATTTAACAAATTTTACAGTTTATACATTTAAATAACACCACTTTCCATTCTTTGATCGATACTTTTTCAAAATCAGTTGTTTGCATTCACGTGTTTCTTGCGCATCTCCTACTTTCTCAATTTTACCCCATTCTTCTCATTACTATTCCAAAGAAATGGCAGTGCAGAGGACGCTTATCAACGATCGACGGCGCGACGACGTCTTATCGAGAGGTAACGCGTTCTCCAGACGAGAGGAGGCTCGATTACACCTCCTCGATCTTCTCGAGTCACCCCGTAAATACCGCGGCGCGATCTTAATAAAGCAACCGGGAACGTTCCTGTTTTTATCAATCGAACGACGTGCCTGGCGATTTGTGGAAGTTGATACGACGAAATATGCGATTCTTCGAGCTCGTTTTTCCACCTTGGAAACGATAAAACGCGGATTTACGGAATCCTGTGAGCCGCGTGACGCGAAATTCTAGCTTGTACACCTTCAAGGTACATACACGCCGTTTCGAGATGAAAGCTGCGAATGAAACATCGACCGTTTTCAACATTCGCCCACCGAACAGAGTATTTTATTCAATATTTTACAGGCGGGGCGAATTTAGTACGTCGTCAATATTTCACGCTTTAAATACAAATATGCTGTCGAATGCGAGCTCTGTAACGATAATAATAAATATTCATTGCTGCGGGGTGTATGTACATGGAAATTTCGAATCTTTAAACCCTGGAATGGATGGCGCGAAATTCAGTTTGATCAAAACGTGAGATTTTTTAATTGTTCGCCGTGTAAAAAGCTATTCGCTGTACGAGAACTCGATTTTAAATGAATTGATAGCTCTTGCTAGTTTCGAAAAAATATAGTGTGAAGTATGAATGAACGAATAAATACGTATTTTCACTTTCGCTTTCGAAAGGGGAGATAGAGAGGATTTTGAGTATAAAAATGAGTGAAACTATGATATGATAAATTTGAATTGTTATTATTTGCGTATTTGTTCGAAATATTAAGAAATTAACGTGTCTACAAATTCTTGAAAATGGTTATTTGTTACAACTGTAGATATGTTACTGTTTATTATTACACGTGAATTTACTGAAAAAATTATTGCTTTAGTGTATTCAAACATTCTCGAAAATGATTGGCTACGAATATTACAAATTTTCCTTTAAAAAGTTACTGAACTGATACGTTGAAAAATTAAAAAACAAGAAGACTGTTCAAAAACGTCATATAAAATCCAGGGTAGAATATAAAAGTCACCAAAAGCTCTTCAAACATTCAACGTAACAAATTTTGCTTATTATCACGCAGGCTTTTCAAAAATAACTACATTGACACGTTCAAATATTAAAAAAGTGTATTGTAAAATCCGCGCAGGAATATAAAAATCACCAAAAACTCCTCGAACACTCCATATAACAAACTTTACTTATTGTCACGCAGACATTTGAAAAATACCTAAATTAACGCGTTCGAAAATGAAAAGAAAAGCGTATTGCAAAATCCACGCTAAATTAAAAAAATCACCGAAAGCTCCCGGAACATTCGATATGACAAATTTTACTTATTACCACACGGACATTTCAAAAATACCTAAATTGACACGTTCAAAAATTAAAGGGAAAAAACGTTTTGTAAAATCCGCGCTGGAAAATAAAGATCACCAAAAACTCCTCCAGCATTCGATGTAACAAACTTTACTTATTATCACGCAGACATTTGAAAAATACCTAAATTAACGCGTTCGAAAATGAAAAGAAAGACGTATTGCAAAATCGCGAAAAGCTATCGAGACACGCGACAAACGCTCGTTCTTCCTCGTTCTGCCACTTTTCGACTATGTACATACTTGCACAGTTCAGGTAAAAGAGAAGAAAAAGGGAAAATAAGAGTGAAGCGTGCAAGAAAGAGCGGTATTGTTTGGCGAAGGGATCGAAACGCGACGAAGAAGGCGAGAAAACGGTGCAGGGGGCGCGATCGATATCCCGACATCCTGGCCCACGCCTGAAATCAATGCCTGTTGGCGCCGCTTAGGGCCGGTCACCATATTGC
>NW_017100220.1:908259-921227 GCF_001263275.1 Habropoda laboriosa
CAAACGACCTCCTGTTGTTTGCACAAGAATATTCTTAGTTTGTCTTTTGGTCCTCGATGATATTTGACGAGGCTCCAATTTCTTCCTTGGTTTCTTCCTTGCGAATTTTTAACAGCCTGGATTCTTTCAGTTTCTGGACTCTAGGTTTTGAAGATTCGACACTTTTCTGAACTTTTGGGCTTGGAGAGCCTGTACTTTTCTAGACTCTAGGTTTAGAGGGGTTTAAACACTTCTGGATTGGAGATTTGGTAGTTTCTGAACTCCGGATGTTGAAGATTCGACACTTTTTTGAATTTTTGGGCTTGGAGAGCCTGTACTTTTCTAGACTCTAGGTTTTGAGGGGTTTAAACATTTCTAGATTGGAGATTTGGTAGTTTCTGAACTCTGGGTTCGAAGATTTCATTTTTTTTTTTTGTTTTATTTTGGAGATTTTTGGCTTTAGAATTTTGTATTTTTCTAGATTCCAGGTTTTCAGGATTCTATACTTTTAAGATTCCAAGTCTCGAAGATTGTAAACTGTTTTAAATTCTAGACTCGGTAGGTTCTGAATTTTAGAGCTTGAAGATTCTATACTTGTGTAGATTTTAGATTTTGAATATTTTATACCCTTCTAGATTCTAGTTTTTACAAATTTTAAGCTGTTCTTGATTGTAGTTTTAGTAGTTTCTGAGTTTTAGGTTAGAAGATTCCATACTCTTCTAGACTGCAGGTTTTGAAGATTACAAGTTTTTCTAGATTATAAATTTAACACTTTCTATATTTCACCTTTCCCAAATTCTATATTCCTCTAGATCCTTGATTCTGAACATTCTACACTCTCTAGTTTCCATATTTTCAAGATTCTGCATTCCAAATTCAGACGATTTTAAGGTCTAGATCCTAAATTCTTCTATAGTTTCCATATTCTAAAGCCAATTTAAAAAAAAATTCACTGCACTTTTACAAACTTCATTGCAAAAACAGATCACCCTGTCAACTGGAACGAATTTTTAATTACTTCCACGAGGCATAGTTGCCTAGCAAAACGTCAGGCAAGTGTAGACCGATTTTCTTGGCCGACAGCCAGAGCATAATGTATTCCTTCTTTTGAAGTTGGTAAAATCCTTTTCGTTCGCCACGTATCGGGTGAGCATATAAAAATGCCTAGGCATGTGAGAAACTTACTATTCGGCTACTACAAAAAGAATCTACATCCTAAAAAGCTCGAACCATTCCTGAAAAAAAGAAAAGAAGAAAAACCGAGTTCACTCCTACATTTAAGCTGTTTATTTTGAATGTGGGACAACTCTATTTTCTGACTCGACTGTAGATTGTTTACAGCTAAAAATATCATATTAAGTTCCATCTATTGTCATCATAGCTTCATTCTTCCCAAAAATAAACTTCCTTCACTTTCGAAAGAAACGGCTCATTTGCGTCTTTAAATCTGCTTCGCGAACGGCGGGCGCAATTCGCTAATACAAATATCAAAATGTACGATTCGTTGACTGTGACAATTAATTTGAAAAATGTATGTTAAAGATAATCTGTCGTATTCGATATCGAAAGAGAAATCTAAGCGAACGGAGAGACGAAATCTGGCGTTGGAGGTTCGCTAGGCCGCGTTTCACGGTCGCCATGTTGACGGAATGCGGCCGGGATTCCTGCATAAATTGTCGAACACCCTTTACCAACGATCGGCGACGTTTCGTCGCAATGATGCAACCAATACACATCGGCGTCTCCTTGACACTGCATGAATGACGTTTAGTTAGAAGACAAGAGCAAGATCGTATTTTTCTATGGGAATATTCCGGCCAGAAGAGCGATACAGTAGCAGCGCAAGAAGGAAATCCTGGTCTTGAACGGATAATCAGACGTGGCTCTTATGGTTTTTGATCAAATGGAAAATGCTAGGTGAAATAGGAAAATGTCAATTTTTAGGAAATCAGGATTAAAACAAAATGACACTTCTTTCCTATTCATTTCTTCATTTCGCAATGAATAGAACTACAAGTGATCGTAATTTTTCTACTAAAATAAGTAGAATCACTCCCAAGAAAAGGAGTTGAGAAATATGCGACAATTTGAAAGAAAAAGAAAAAGGTTCGTAATTTCTGGTCATACAGTCGTGTGCAAAGAATATTACGAAAAATTCTCTGTTATATCATTCTGAAGAGGAAATTACGGAGAATAACGTATAATCGTCGATAAAATCCTGCATAATACTTTGGAATTATTAATTTTCCATAACTTATAGGTCTATTGCAATAAAATCCCATGTAACAGTCTGGAATGATAATTTTGTTACCTAAGTACCTTCCTAACCTCTCTTTCGCTGGAAAGTGCATTCTTAACAACCTACTTCCGGTCATCCAGGCTGCGCGACGAGAGGACACGAGGAGGCGGGAAAGGCGCGAAATTCAAACGTAGGCGCGGGGGGGAAGCGTTAATAATCGCAAGGCGCGGGAAGGACGCAATCTCGAATCGGCGATATAATTCACGGCGTGGCTTTGACTTTCGAGGCGAGCCGCCGGAACCGGTTTTTTTAACGCTGGCACACCGCACGCTGAAAATTCTCGAAGCAATGGCGCGCGTCGCGTGACGAGCTGGACAGATACGTCTGCAAGGACGCGAGTAATCGCGGTTACGTAAAGCTGCGGTGCGGTCAACCGCGAATCGCGACACGATAGAGCGTGATTCAAGCATAGACGAGTCTATCGCTGTCTTTTGATAGAGAGATTTATGGAAATGAAGGAGGGAACGTGGGATTACGGTGGAATACAGAGTCCCCGGGGAGGCTTAGAGAAGTTGGATGATGGAAGGGTGGTAGATTATGGTATTTGGTTCTGGAGTAGAGCTGTTACTTAATACCCGGGTACCTGGGTTACTCGTGACATACTCGGGTAATCGGAAATTATCCATGAGATGAGATAGCTGAGAGTAGATATCTATTATTCCTCGACTGTTTGGGTACTTAGGTATATGTACATGATATGTGTAAAACAATAATAAAAGAGTGACGGCTCTGGCCGTGGACGGTCAGTCGTAAGTGACCCTTTGACGCAGGAGAGTACGTCATTTTCCAAGACGCCCTACAATTGTTTGTTGCATTTCCTGCAATAGTAATTGCCGACAACGTCAGCGGTAGCGGCCACCGAGATTTCGACTGTCTCGTGTACATATTCGAGTACTCGGGAGATACCCGGGTCGATCGGGTTATTTTCATCTACCCGGGTATCTCACTCGAATACCCGGTTAAAAGTAATTTCCCGATTCTGGAGACAGTTTTGTGGACTAGGTTAGGCAAGTGTGTTAGGTGTGATGCTTAGAATTTGCGTTCTCCTTTTTTCGTGGAGGTAGGGCAGAGATGCTTAAATCGTACGGCGTTGATTTCCTTGCTAATGATGAATGTAAAGAGTAGATATCTGGTGTTTTAGGATGGACTTTAATTAAGAATTCTAAATCACTTATTCAGAATTATTAATTTATTAGAAAAGTGTGCTTTGTATTAGAAATGAATTCCTATCGCGATGGTATTCGCAAACTTCCAGAAAAATGGCGAAAGGTCGTCGACAATAATGGAAATCATGTATTTCGATTCCTGGTCCGTTTTCATTCGTTTTAAATAGAACGTTGATTGTCCAAAAGTCGGGAAGAATTCATTTCTACACCTAACACATTAAATGGCGGGCAAATTACTTATACTGTACACAGCAGGAAGTGGCATAGACTGCGTCGGAATAGAAAAGAAAAACTATGTAGTGATGAAAATATGAAATAAATGAGCATTGAGAAATATGAACAAAAGATTTCCAGATTATGGCATGTAGGTTGGTTCAAGAGGCAAGTGTGTTAGGTGTGATACTCAGAATTTCTATGTGAAACTTGTTATTGTTAGTATTAGGTTGGTCCGTAAGCTCGTGCGGTGTTCATTTCGTTCTGAATGAAATTCATACAACTTACCTATTGGCTACATGATTCGATAGCTTTTGTTTTCTTCATGTATGGCATCGCGAATTTTTTGCTTCTGTGTAAATAGTAAAATACTTTTCGTTCGAAAATTATAGAATGTCGGATTAACAAAATGAGCATCTCCTACACGATTTACCATATAAGAAACTCTTCCGTATTAAAGTATCACTACGTAGAGACCCCTTTTTTACTAAACAAAAATATTGACGTAGAAGTTAAAATATTAGCTAGGGTTTAAATTCTAATATTATTAGAGTTTAAAATATTAACTCCTACGTCAAGAAGTTCGAATATTAACTTCTAAAAAAATACTAAGTATGCATCTATAAGTCTTATAAGCATAAAAAACTAATCTTAATTTTTCGAGATGACCGGTTCTTGCTTGAAAATCTCCAATTGCGGCAATTATATTCCAAGAAAAATCGTAAGAAACGATACTGCATCTGCATACACATGGGCAGATATCGTAAGAAATGGTTCGAATCGCGATTCGACCGGTATAACACTGAATTCCATCGAGCTATTGAGGACAGCTGAATAAATTCCGCGACGATGCAGCCGGTCGCACGCCCACTCGAGTCAACGCATCGGCTCTGCTGATTATCTTTTAGTAGCCGATAACAGTATCGACATGAGAACGTGGATCTACCGGGTGACCCACGGCAGCCGTGTGACGCGGACGAAAACGCAATGAGCACACCGGCTCGAGCGAAATAATGGCTCGCGCGCCACCTTCCTCTTACCTTTTACGATCGCTCTAACCTCGGTCCAACGTTCATCGATGCAGGCAAAATGGTAAGAGAGAAACATTCCTCTTTTGTCTCTTAATACTACTGTTTTCGAAAATAGACAAACTTCTGAAATTCTTTGAACAGTTTCAGTTGAGCTTCCTCCATTTTGAAATTATTCAACGTTAGAAGCGTATCCTACTAACTTAGCTTAGCTTTTCTTGTTCTTAGTAACTACGAAATAAGCGATCGTTTGTAATGGATAGTAAATTGAGATCAATTTTTCATCGAGTACTCAAGCGGGACATATGCGTCTCACTTGTCACCAAAGGGTTAAATTCGAGAGTTCCGCAAGTTTCTCAAGTTCTTTGGGACGTTTTATTGTAGCCTTCTCAATTCTGAAATTATTCAATTTTGCGAGCTTAGTAATTACCTCAGTAACTCAGCTCAAGTATCCTAGAATTATCCTAATCCTAGAATTTTCAATACACCGAACACAAACTCACGCCGACAAGCTCGAAGTTAATACTGAGATCATAAACACTAAAACTTATCGAGACAGTGTCGTTCATCTAAGATAAAAGATAAGCACGACCGCGACCTGAAGCTCGAACGTGAAAAAGCGCAGCGACGCTTTGTGCCTTCGACAAGCTTGAAAGCATCTCGATGAAACTGCTGAAGAAGACAATTTCCTTTCCTCAACGATCTTTAGAAAATCAATCTTCACTGAAAATCTCTCGTTCGTCGAGATTCAGCAATTCTCGCCGATTCGTTCAAATTTTACCCCAATTTATGCGGTAATTTTTTTTTTCCACGATAAAATTCTCTCCTTGATTCACTTGTCAGATGTTCGTTAATTCACTGTGATGCTAAAACTTGGAAATGACGGCGATTTCCTGGTAAGGGAAATATTACGGTAACGGTAGCTTCCGTTCTCTCCCGATAAATCTGCTTTCCAGCGGTCCTTTATGTTTGTACAAGAACTCGAAAGGGACTGGGTATTTCCCGTTTTACGCGTGTTTATTTGTCGCGATCGGGGGCCTCGCGTAGGGCTGCAGCGATTTATGACGCCGCTCTAAAGAGGTGCTCTCCTCGTTTGGCGCCAGTAATGGCCTCCGTCCTTGTAATATTTCTTCAGCGAAATTAGCCTGGATAGACGCGGGACAAAGTATTATTTAAAGTAGGGTGCACTGTGCGCTCCGATCTGATTATGATTACCATTTCATTGCGCGGTGTTATTCGATGATACGCTTTTGAAACGAAGAAATATTGCTTCTCATTTGTCTACTTTTATTGCGGCGAAATATTGTGTCATCGCGTTAGTTCGCATACTGAATTTGTAAACGTATACTTTTAAATTTTATGAGAAAACGTAACCGTCTTTTCGTTCTACAGTTTCTACTCACATTTTGGCGGAAACATTGGTTAGAAAACTTGTGTGATTTTTCAATTAAATATTTGTCACTTTTGGCACGAACTTACGGAATGATCTAATTAATTGTAATTGAGCCACTTGGGAGCTAAAATGATTAACTCCACTTTTTCATATTCTTCCAATTTTAATCTCAAAGCACATGCTTGCCGCTTAATTTTTCACAAACAAACCAAATTTAGTAAATTTTATTTGATGGAGTTAGCCACTTTGGCTTCTGAGTGGCTCAATTGTTTCTTCAGATTTGGGCTAATTCCTTTTTTCGTTTGTTAGAGGAAAATCGTGAAAATCTTTTTGGAGAGGCACTGTCTACGAGTATACTTGAAGAAACTGGAACATGTGCCGCGCAGGACTACTAAATTGACGGGTGAGTGAAATGTTTACTTTTTATGCCTTTTTAAGCAAAAACAAACCACCGCGGAAAAGAAGAAACAGCTTTAACTAACCAGACCTAAAAAATAGGTGCGTGTAGATTTATTTGATATACACAAACAAGTAGACCTCCAATATACAGGGTGCTTCAAAAGACACGTATGACATAACACTTATGTGGGTGTAAACTTCTTAGAGAAGCAAAACTGATAACACAATGCGTCACAGTAACAATTTGTCTGAAAGAGACAATTTCGTTGTCATTTCAATCTATTGCAAAGAACGGAAACGAATCTACTTGTATATATTTCCATGTGCCTACAGTGTTTACATTGTTTTGAAGCACCCTGTATTAAAATTTTCTGTATAACATCATACTCCCTTAACTGCACGAAATAATAATTTTCTATTCCTTAATAAACCACAGTAAACGATTATATCCCACCTAAAATTATTTTGTATTTATGAAAAACTAGTCTTGTAATTTTTTAACTATCATTACATGATATTGCAGCCTCTTAACGACACAAAGTAATAATTGCACGCTTTAGACCAGTGATGGCGAACCTTTTGAGCTCGGTGTGTCAAAATTGGGGAAAAACCTAGCTTAACTCGGGTGCCGTGTCACATCTAGAAATATCCATAATCGTTGCGAGCGTTACGACCTTGTAGTTGACGATTCTGAACCTCGTTGACAGAAGATAGACACCGTTGTTTTTCGTTGTTGCTTGTGTGATGATTATCTCTGATCTGCTCGGTTTCGTCCGTAAACGATGCGTGTCACCTTTGACACGCGTGTCAAGCTCTAGACCTTAAGTTTAACGTAGATTGAACTTAAAAGGGATTTATTCTTCAGATGAAAAAGGATTTAGCAGTATAATTATTACTAATATCGTCACTGTTATTATTGCTTTTAAGTTTAATTTCCATTAAAGGGTCTAAGGTGTACAAAGCCATTTACTTTCTCTTTGCTAAATTCAATGCGAATTAAACTTAAAAGGGATTTAACAATATTATTATTCTTACTATTATTAAATCAAGTTTACGTGACATCAAAGTGTTCAAGGCGTAGAAAATCTTCTGTACCTATACCTTTTACTATATGAAACACACTAAAAGCTACCCCTTTAGATCAATTACTTTGACATAAAGAACGCTCGATAGATCGTATTAATGGCGACGGTTCATTAACCCAAGGGGAGGGGGGGAATGCTCCGGTTCGAAATTCTCGTTCACGGGCTTGTCAAATGGTAACCGATAATGGTAGAAACGGGGCGGGTACTTTGCGCCGTTTGTATTTATTTGTCGAGGGTGTCCCGAGGGTTGCTGGCATTGCCATTCACGATCGTTGCCGTTCGAACGCTGATCGACGCGCGATCTCGAGATGGGGGAACCGGGGCGCCTTCGAGCGTGACGCGTCTATCGTTCAGAGCCGATTTGTATCGACACATGTAAGTCGCGGGACCATTTATTAACGCCGCTAATGTAGAACGATCGAGGTTTTAAAGGAACAGGAAAGCTGTTCGACGTAAACAGACCTTTAATTATTTATTTATTTACTCGCGAGTGTGAACTTACTGTAGCAGATACACGATTCAACGGGGAGAAAAAAGATTGAAAAATGTAAGAAGGAACGTGTTTTAACCCTTTCGCTACGGCACTTTGCTCCGCCGGAGCGCCGCCACTGAACGGGACTCCACGCCAAAAGTGTACACATTGTCTTCGGCGTTCGTGTTTACGTCTTACGTCTTCGACTTCGGTTTTTTCCTGCCGGCATATAAAATAAGGGAAGATGACTTTCTGTTAATCGCACGGGATTATCATTGCCTCTTCGTTGATGTTGAATTAAATTTCGATGAAAAAATGTCGCGTAGATGCCGTATATATCCGGCGCTCGTAATGAAAGGGTTAATATTAGGTCTGTGCAAAAGTTCCCATCGTTTGTAAATCAATGACTGTATGTTTCTCTTTCTTTTTTCATTTTCGCAATTGGTATTTACGGCAATGAGTAGTATTAACCCTTTCGCGACGGCGGAACCAGGCATCAGTACGCCACTAACGGACGGATCGTCGTGCCATTAGTGCACACCATGAGTGTCTCGCGTTTTTCGAGCTCCCAGTGTGTCCGTGTAAAATCTTAGAGGATTTCGTTGGAACAGCAGAGGACTTAAGGATGTATCGGATAAAGGGAATGTTGTTGAGGCCTTGTTCTGTATTTTAAAATGAATCTTCACTTTGTGTTGTTGAAGCGACGCGCTTAGTGGATGCCGGATATAACCGGCGTTAGCCAGTGTAAAGCATTTAGTGGATGCCGGATATAACCGGCGCTAGAAAGGGTTAATATTATATTGTTATTATTTTAATAATGCTAATTATAAACGCAATAAGAAATAAATACCAATTCTTCACAAACATACGATGGGAACTTTCGGAACCTAATAATTATTTTACAAGTGCTCGATTGTCTGGAAGATGGATCGTTTCTGTTTGACAATCTGAAACTGTTAAAGGAGGAGTTCTAATCGACGAGAGCAAACTCGTATTGTTACACCCGCAAATATTTTCCTTCTTAGTCCTTAGTTTTATCTGCATTTTCAACTAGTCACCCTCTTTCACCATTACTCATACTGGACTCTTCACCTTCCAACTCTCCTGTCCATCTTCCCTAAACCCTTAAATAGCCCTATTTTCTCAATTTCCGAATTCATTCTCTGTTTTACTACGCGCACGTCATGTAACATTAAAATCTCCGTCAAATAAAGTTCTGTTTCTACGCAACGACGATCCTCAAGTGTTTTAATTCAGCGACACCCCAATATTTGCTTGGCAAACCGGGCATCACAGTATGAAAGTCTGTGCAGTGAACTTTTTTGAAATTTTGAGAGTAGTTTTTTATACGAAGAAAAGTAGAAATTTGCTCACGGAATTATTGAAACGAAAGCTCATGGATCGTTTAGAAGCGTGTTTTCTCTGAAGGTGAATATTGAGATTTATCGAAAGTCTTTTGAAAGATTTGGTGCTAATAAAATTGATTGTCTGGTGTTAGATGTTCTTTGTTACTATTAATAAACATACTTATGAGAGAATTGGAAGAAGGAAGATAGAACTCACATGGCGAACAATTCCAGTCAAATCGAATCGAATAGAAGATACTTAATTATCAATGAATGTATGATAAATTTAACAAATATGGAATGATAAAAATGAAAATTATATGATACAAGTATGAATTCTAATCAAATGTTTATTCACATTATTCACAAAATATTATGAAAAGCTTCAGAAACTGCACTATTACAAATTTGACTATCTTCTCTACGAAACATCAACCAATCATTTTATCTTCATCAATTCTAAGGATAAATATCACTGAAATGGTACCAGATCGAAAGAAAGTAAATCTGTCGAAATTGAAAAACACAGAAAGTCAATTTACAACAAAAGAAACTGGATAAACTTCCTACCTTTCTAACTGAAACGAACCACGATCCGTGCAATCCACAGAAAGCGCAAAATAAAAGGAATCGTTAAACCAACCTAAATGGAAGAAGTTGCGATACGTATAATGTAATCTGTTCGATTCACTCGTGAAACAACTGAACGAAACGTAATTCGCGAACGGAACTCAATAAATTCACGAATCATGGGAAACGGCCAATTCTCAGCATCCGGTGACTTCCAATTACGTTGCATTGTGTCCGAGGATCTTCTCTCTCTCTCTCTCTCTCCGTTCCCGCTTCCGTACGTCAAAGAAGAGGAAGAGAAAAGAAACGAAGAGAAAGGAAGAAGAAGAAAAAATTTCGATCGTACGTATAGGAACGGTTCGCATTAGAAGACTAACAATAAAAAGGAGAGGGGGCCGACTATCGGTGTGTACGTACGTGTGACTGGAAATGGGCTAACTTTTGATGCGCCTCTAAATAGGGGTTCGACACACCTTGTGACACATGTCACTCACGCGGGAATCTGCGAATCATCCTGAGACTGGTTCGAAGACAATCGCTGCACTTTCTCACGCGGAAAAAATTCTGCTTACGTCTTTTCCTCTGTTTTATCCGGGATTTTACTACGCTCTTCGTATTCGACGAATAGGTACATTTGTAGTATTATTGTTTATTTGTTTTAACACTTTGCACTCGAGCGGGGGCCGAGAAGCGATATTATTGTTTAGCTTTTGGTGAATAATTAATCGAGGCTCTCTTAAAGCTGATATTTTACGGGACACCAGGTCTATTGACCTCCCATCAATGTCTAAACGGTGAAATAATTTGGGAGAAACAACTTCTAATGGAATATTGCAGACTTGTATAAGATAAAAATTAATTTACATTAAATGTTTAAATGAAATAGTTATATTAGTTAATAAATGTATAGTTTATTTTGTAGTTTATTTTTGTGATAATTTTGAAGAATTTCATCAATTCTTTAACAAACAAGCTCTAAATAATATCAGTTTTTAAAGCAATAAGCATCATTTTCTTTAGCACAAGCAAGTAGAAAGATTTGCTGCTAAAAGATCTTCAAGTGTGAAGGGTTAAGTCGCATCAGCCTCTAAGTTGGATTATTAGTAACTCGGTCTATAGTAACGGTATTTACAGTTTTTGAAGTATTTTTTAGAAATCTCAGTAGCTGTTGTATATTCTTCTTGTCGGTCACATTTTTACGCATAATAAATGAGTTGATCTCGCAATTTCTTCTGTCGGTTCAGAATTTGGTGCAAGAAAGGATACGGTGAACGATGGTTAATGAAAAAATTCTACTTCACGTTTTTTCTCAGTTTTATTAACAATTTCACTAGGTACACTCTTTTTATTCTATCTATCGAACGAAACTTTGAAACTTCCAGATTAATAGTTCGACTTTTGACGATAAATTCGAACTATATCGATTCGTTGTTCAACTGTATAACGGTTCATGGTTAAATGGCAAACAATACAGTATAAAAATTTCACCTAATGACAGCAAAGCGTTTGCAAAGATGATTGCAATGTTCTATCGCCGCTATTGAAAGACCTCATATTAGGCCTCTTAGGCCTCACATTAGGAATCTTATAATTTAAATCAATATTTCCAACGAACCTTTAAAGGAGGATGTTAAAAAAAGGGCAATTTTGGCATACGGAGCGAAAAAATTTTTTACAGCATGATTCTACGCATCCTAAGGAACGAAAAATGTAATTGTCATTTTTCCCGGAAATGATTGTGAAAAATGCGGTTCGAGGTACGAGTATGACCATACTTATAACTTAATATTCCGTCTCGTTTTATATTGAGTATTATTTACAAAGATTGTTGTACATTAGTGTTTAATAAAAACCAAAAATAATGAAAAATAGTTAATGACAAATCAATCGAAACAAGGAATTCTTTGATGACACGATGCTTATATTCGAAGCAATCAGAAACCAATAGATATCTATTCTCGAAGTGATAAAAGTTATAGTAAATATATTAAAATAATCGTCATGACAGGGATACAATAAAAAAGTAAGACTCTAACAGAATTTGCATTTCTTAACTGCACTTTTTTTACTCGCACGAGAGTTCTGTCAAGAATACGAAACTGCTTCGTGTTTGCAAAGCAACTGTTTATTCGAGTCGTAACTCTCAGAGAGTTGAGCGATGCTCTCAGACAGTCACTCTCAGACGCAGTGTCCACTCGCGAGAGATACTCTCGAGAGCAACTCGCGATAGTTTTACTCTCAAAAGGACAGTGTAACGGTTTGAATTTAAAAGGGGCGCGTCTTTTTACCGTGATCGGCGTGCGTCCGCCGAGCGGCGTTGGGAGCGACGATCGCGCATGCGTTGAGTGGCGTTGGGAGCGACGATCGCGCATGCGTCGAGCGAAAAAAAGTATGGCGTAGTGTATTGCATTAAGACCATGTGCGTGGCGTTTGTTCTCGGTTTTGCCAATAAAAGTAATATAAAATCAGAAAGACAGCTAGCTTTATGTTTGGCTCGATGTACGTACAGCGATCCAGGCTCGCGTTTCTTATGTTTGGCTCGCAAGAAATATCACGAGTTCTAAGAAGTCAAGGCCTATGCGCGAACAGACAGCTAGCTTTATGTTGGGCTCGATGTACGTACAGCGACCCAGGCTCGCGTTTCTTATGTTTGGCTCGCAAGAAATATCACGAGTTCTAAGAAGTTAAGGCCTAGAATTTTTCCTAGAACAGTTGCGAGCGACAGCGATCAGAAATCGGGTAGGACGACTCGTCCTCAGTCGGTGTTTACGAGGCTGTCGAACGAGTGCCTCGACGAACGACGAACGTCGCTTATACTGCGCGATTGTAGTCTTGTAGGGAATACATCGAACAACGCGTTTTCGATTATACGCGTATTTCCAATCAATTTACGTACTTAGCACATTCGTTCGTGTAAATTAAGTGCCGCTGCATACAAGAAGCTAGTGCACCGAATTCAAGTACACAACGAACAGCCCAGCTTGGGAGAAAAATCAAACGAGAAGCGTGTCTCTGCGA
>NW_017100220.1:921406-935168 GCF_001263275.1 Habropoda laboriosa
CTATGAAACAACAGCAAATTAGTTATTTTTACTGTTGTCTCCCCGAGACATATACATATTCTATCTTTTTCTGGAAAAACACTGTCTCTTAGTAAACAACTAAGTCTTTACACACGACCTACTTCGTTTGTTATTATTCTAACGACAATATACGACAATTGACACGCAGTGCAGATGATCGGACTTCAGTTTTCCGCAAAACTGGGAGATTTACGACAACTACGTGGATTCTCATCCACGCGGGCAGTCGACGTCTCTAACCTACGCGTAGTTCGACAGAACACTATACATATACATATATGTTTAGACTGTTACGTAAGATCATACTTTTTCCTCTGGCTTTCATAGCGGATACACAGTTAAGAAATGCAAATTCTGTTAGAGTCTTACTTTTTTATTGTATCCCTGTCATGACGATTATTTTATTATATTTATTACTTCGAGAATAAATAACTATTCATTTCTGATTGCTTCGAATATAGGCATCGTGTCATCAAAGAATTCCTTGTTTCGATTAATTTGTCATTAACTATTTTTCATTATTTTTGATTTTTATGACACACTAATGTACAACAATTTTTGTAAATAATACAGATCATCGTCCGAAGAAAACAAGACGGAATATTAAGTTATTAAGTATGGTCATACTCTTACCTCGAACCGCATTTTTCATAACTTTCCCATCATTTCCGGGAAAAATGACAATTACATTTTTCGTTCCTTAGGATGCGTATGCCAAAATTGGCCTTTTTTAAACATCCTCCTTTGCTAAAATCAAAAAAGTAAGCGCCTTCTCATTCCACAACATTTCCCTATTTTTTCTTTTCTCTGGAAGACCGTCACATCGTCGCTATAGAATTTTCTTAGATTTTCATTAAAACATTTTTCACTTTCGCTACGAACTTACCGAATGACCTAATACAAAATCCACTCTCCAATCCTCAAAAACACAAAAAGCGCGTCATTCATCATTGTTCCGCCGATATTCTCTAACATTTCGAAAAAGGACTCGTCCTTTGAAATTACGCGGGACATTAATGAACCGATCGAGCGAGCGAACGCAGGAGGTTTCGCGCGCCCTTCGTGTGCGGCGAGGGTCGTTCGCTCGCCTCTTTCTCCTCTGCAAGTGGTTCCTTCCTCTTGGTCGTTTTCTCGCGGCGTCGTCGTCCCTTCTCCCCATCTTTCTCTCTCTCTCCTCTCTCTCGAGATCTCACGAGATTTATTAACACGCGGCGCGCCTCGCGGGGATACGCGCGTTGCGAATTACGGACGGAGGGCGCTCGCGCGAGAACGCGCATCAGGCCGCTAGCGCGAGCAAGCCCGCGCTATTTGCACACAATGCGACTTATGAAAAATATCTGTATTAAATAACCGCGTTTTCGACGTGGCCGTCTCATTGTTCCGCGCTGGGACGCAGTTAAATCATGGGCCACGCCGCTACACGCTTCTCTCGATGCTCGTCACAGCACGATGGGACACCGTTTTTCTGCCCCTCGGGAGGATTTGCAGGGAACTATTAACCCTTTCATTGCTATTGGCGTCTATAGGCGTTTCGAAAATTTACTTGTACGGTAGATTACCGTAGAACGCGGTTAATAAGTTACGCGTTGTATGAATTCGCGTTATAGAAAATGTACGAATAATCTGAGGTAACACGTTCGGAATGATTATTGCCGTGCAATCTTTTATTTTCTGTGTTCTATCAAATAGGACAGGTTTTTTCTTTGTAAATAAGTGACATATATTCGCTGTTAGGTTAAAGAAACATATTACTAAACATTCAAGAAAAAACAGAAACAATTGTAAAACAGAAGAAGTCGGTAACGACGAAGAAAACAATGCGATGCTCAACTAAAGTAGATTTAATTTTCAAATGCGGGGAATTCCTCTGTTTTATCATTTACCGCGTTGTACGAGGAATCGCGATATCTTTGGCGCGTTGTAGGAACTGTACTATACCGTTGAAGTGTTTTCGTGCATTTGCACCCTATGTTAACCCTTTGCGCTCGAATGGCGACTGAGAAGCGACATTATTGTTTACCACTTGGTAAATGATTAATCCAGATCACCTTGAAGCTGATATTTTCCAGGACAACAGCTCCATAAATAAGGCTAGCAGCGCAACACTAACCTAACCTACAATTTTGGATGAATTGAAATTTCGGACCAAAACACCTCGTATATAGTAAAACTTTATTTCTATAGTGGCATAAGCAACCTTTCAAAAAATCATACATACATATATGCCTGAAAATGGAAACTTAAAGAAGTATTTTAAAACGTGAATAATTTCATTGGTCACAATGTCGAAACAAACGTTTCGAGGTTAGGCCACCATTGCACTGGTACTTAACCTCAAATCGTTCACCATTTGTAGCGGTCTAAGCAATGAAGCAGAGTTTGAAGGAAACAACGATCTAACGAATTTTTGCAAAGTCTCGTATAATATAAATGTACGCTAAATGTTGAAATGAAATAATTATATCCGTTAATACATATGAGGTTTATTTCTTTAGTAACTTTATTTAGCACACAAGCTCTGATTTTATGCTTTACGCGCTTCCAAATTAATTAAATAAACCGAATTTCAACACGATACGGCTAAAACAGCAAACTTTTCAGCCGTGGTGAAAAATTTACCATCTGCCGGCCATGTTACATATTAAAATCTGCCGCAGCGAAAGGGTTAAAGAAATTGAGAGGGTTTCTGTTGGATTCTTAGAGGATTCGACGAGGGTTGAGATTGACCCTTAGGTGCCTGAAAAAGCACCGGTGCTTACTTACACTTTTCAATTAATCTGTACATAAAAATTGAGAGGATTGTAAACGTTTTTGAATGGTATGGATACTTTCTTTAGTTTTTGAGATATTGATTCTTAAATGAATGTCAAGGAGAAGTTGGGCAGATTTCAAAGGGTTGAAGAAATGGAAAGAATTCGGCGAAACTTGCAATGTTTCATTTCATATCCAGTCAATTGTGTTACCTTTCGAGTGAATAATCATAGAAATGTAGAGGACTTGGTGAAGTTTGTAATATTCAGGGACTTTCCAGAGGAAATAAAGTTGCGATAAAGAATTGAGTAAGAACGTTTTCATTGCATAAAATTTATTCATTTCTGAGAGGTTATAAATGAAGTTTCACGAAGATTGTATCATTCATCACAGACACGAAGTACAAAAGCTAATATAGAATTTCACAAAATTTCTCTGCAATGACAAACATAAAAATCCCCTTTACAAAAAAAAACCACCAAAGTCCAGCAATTCTTCTCGAATGACCATTAGAGGATCCCCTCGTGTTCCTCCAAAGCAGCCATCGCCAGAAGAAAGAAAAGAATCTGTCACCCTTTTCATCAAGGTCCTCGATACACGCTCACCAGTCAGATTCGCCAGCCTCCTCAAAGAAATTGTAATTCCTCGATTCATTCTGCGTATCCTGATAGACAATCGTTTCCTCTGTCCCTCGACGAGAAGTTCCCTCGATGGTGGCCGGGACATTGGCGTGCAATTAGAAATTCCCACAGTGAACAGGGGAGGTTTCTCCCCATCTCTTCTTCTCTCTCTCTACCTCTACCTCTCTGTCTTTCGTTTCTATTCACTCGTTACGATGATCTCTACCTACGATTTCCTCCGACGAGAGAGAACGCGCTCTCCTTTTTCCCCTCAGAATGGCTGTTGCTTCTTTTCGCGTCGAGGAGAGAGAGAAGGAGAGGTTCATCGTCGTGTGGGATCGACGTTAACGCGCGACGAGTGAGAGGGAAACGTGTCGGGTGTGTATTCAGCGCGGTGAAACCTCAGACACCGTTAACACGCTCGTCTTTGGCCACATGGCGAACGTGGTTCCGTTATGGCTCCTTTTGTCACGGGCCTATGCTCGTTTTTCTGTCTGATAAACGGTGTGATCGTTGCCCCGCTGTAGAGAGCTGATCTATTTAACTCGTTTGGAACCGTTCATCCGATTAACACAGAAACATAATGGGGAAACACTTCGTTGTTGCTTGGAATGTGGACGAATTGGCGAGAAAGTGAGATCGTTTCGAATGTGAGTCGATACTTGACATTCCCGATAAGTAGTGAATCCTGAGTTTTAAAAGTCTTGAAAGTCTCGAATATTGAGTCTTGATAGGTCTTGAATCTTTAAAGTTTCGATACGTCTTAAAAGTCTTGGAAGTGTTAAAAGTCTTGGAAGTCTTGAAAGTCTTGGAAGTCTTGGAAGTCTTGGAAGTCTTGAAAGTCTTTAAAGTCTCGAATCTTGAGTCTTAATAGGTCTTGAATCTTCCAAGTTTCCATTCGTCTTAAAAGTCTTGGAAGCCTTAAAAGTCTTGAAAGTCTTGGAAGTCTTGGAAGTCTTGAAAGTCTTGGAAGTTTTGAAAGTCTTGGAAGTCTTGAAAGTCTCGAATCTTGAGTCTTAATAGGTCTTGAATCTTCCAAGATTCCATTCGTCTTAAAAGTCTTGGAAATCTTAAAAGTCTTGAAAGTCTTGGAAGTCTTGAAAGTCTTGGAAGTCTTGAAAGTCTCGAATCTTGAGTCTTAATAGGTCTTGAATCTTCCAAGTTTCCATTCGTCTTCAAAGTCTTGGAAGTCTTAAAAGTCTTGAAAGTCTTGCAAGTCTTGGAAGTCTTGAAAGTCTTGGAAGTCTTTAAAGTCTCGAATCTTGAGTCTTAATAGGTCTTGAATCTTCCAAGTTTCCATTCGTCTTAAAAGTCTTGGAAGTCTTAAAAGTCTTGAAAGTCTTGGAAGTCTTGGAAGTCTTGAAAGTCTTGGAAGTCTTGAAAGTCTCGAAAGTCTTGGAAGTCTTGAAAGTCTTGGAAGTCTTGAAAGTCTTGGAAGTGTTGAAAGTCTTGATAAGTTTTAAAGTCTTCAAGTCTTAAAAGTCTTGAAAGTCTTGGAAATCTTGAAAGTCTTGGAAGTCTTGGAAGTCTTGGAAGTCTTGGAAGTCTTGAAAGTCTTGGAAGTGTTGAAAGTCTTGATAAGTTTTAAAGTCTTCAAAGTTTTTATAAGACTTGAAAGCTTAGTGATTAGGTACTCAATATCTTGCAAGTATTCTGAACGCCTTTGTCCAAGCAACGTCCCTGACATAAAATATTAAAAATACTAAATACTCGCCAAGCCTTCAAGCCCTGTCAAAAGTCTCAAGTGTTTCAAGTATCGAATTAGCTTAGAAGTGATTCGAATTTTCACAGTATGTATTGAAAAACTTCGAACCTTTGTCATTCAGGAAGGAAGAGAAACTTTGCGATTCTCGTATCACAAAGAAGATAAGAAAATTGACATTCGAAACAGTAAATGAAAGTACAAACAATTATACTCCTTCAATTGTTTCTTATCCAGCTAAAACAATCGCTAAATAATTAACACTTAATTGCACGAGCCAATGTTCAGTTCCCCAAACACACGGTCAATAATTAACCACAAAACTTACCCATTTACATTCCGTATTAAACAAACAACTATACCAATCTACCTCCAGCAACAAATTACACGAACAATTACAAATTAACATTAACGAACGCTTTATTGCCTCGACGAATAATTTACAGTTGCAGAAGAAAAATGACAATTAATTATATCCTGAAATCTACCTGCTTACCTTTCCGTTCGCAACATTTCCCTCGTCGCAGAAAAAATTCGCCCATGTTCCTTGAAAAAGAGTCGAAGAATGAAAGGTACCCATGAAAAACGGGGGAATAAACTCTGAAATGCTCGACGTGAAGTTACAAAGAAGCGAATCCGAGAAATGGCTCGAGAATGAAAACGGTAAAAAAAAAAAAAGAAAGGAGTAAATAGTGCGGTGCTTGACAAGGGGCGGGAGGGGAGAAGAAAAATCGAGCGTTATTTGCGAGGAAACCAAAAAGTAGAGGGCATCTTTTAACGTAATAATGAAAGGGTACCAACGTAGCACCGACAAAGGAGAGTCGGTCGCCGTCGATAAAACTCCTTTAGTTGAGCGGCGGAGGCCGCTTTAATTAAGCGCATTCGTTTTAATTCGACTTAAAAGCGGCTGTTTAATTTGATTTTTCTGCGTCACGATAGAATCCCCGACGATGCACGGCTTGGGACCATCGCCCATCCTCTTCCTCTTCGCTCTTTCCTCCGCTTGACCTTGTTTCATCCGATGAATTCCGCTCGCTCGTCAACCCTGCAAGTAAATGACAAAAATTAGAGAGAACGTTCGATCTCGCGATTTTATGAAGTGGAGCCTTTTTCTCGTTGCGATCGTTTTCAGTAACTCGATTGACTTGCGCGAGTAACTTGCGCGAGTAACGCGTCGAAAATGGCACTTTTCGTTGGGCTTGGAAGACAATTTTGTGAGACGTTTTATTTCTCTCGTGGAGAAGTGTAATTTTCTTTTCGAGGAGAGAGAATAACTGTTGGTTTTAAGGAAACTGATGCAGATTTTTTTGCATTTGTTATATTTGATGTATCAGGTCTGTACGAAAGTTCTCGTTGCATTCTTATGGAGGAATGTGTATTGATTTTTTATTGTGTTTGCAATGAGTCATAAATACCAACTGTGAAAATTAAACAAAAAAGAAACAGTGCTTTTCAGTGTCATTGATTTACAAGCGATGGAAACTTTTGCATAGACCTAATATTTTGTATAAGATCAGTTTCATTCGTGAAGTATGTGTCCAGATTGCGACTTCTTTTGTAACAGATATTATCGATAGGAATTATTCCAGATTTTTGGAATTCTTCGTCAATTTTAGCCGTTTTTCAAAACTGAAGCCTAAATTTATTGTTCTTTTTTTTCTTCTCATTTTGGCATCAGTTTTTTACCAACTGTTGGCAAACACCCTGTAGGTACATAATTGTCGCCCGTATTTTTTCATGTAATATTCAACGAAGATCCTTTCGAATTGAAGGCAAAGTTCAAACAACTCGATTCTTTTCGTTCCAAAATAAAGCACAGTCGTCTCCAATTTCTCTAGAGTAACTACACCAAAGGTGGGACTTAAAAAAATGAAAATTAACTTTCTCGAACTTCGTTCAAATCGTATACAATAAAGAATTACCAATAGAACTTCGAAACCAAACGAAATTCTATAAAAAAGGCATCTAAAAAGTTCCATAAAAATATCTATGAAATCATTTTCTCCTTAACACACTTTATTGTCCTCCGGAATGAAATTATACCTCGTCAGACACTCAAGCAGCAAGAAGATGAACTAATTACGAATCACAAGTACCACGTATCAGTTCCACATTCCCCGGTAACGAACGTAAAACCGTGAACGATCGTTGCACCGTAATATCACAAATTTCTTGCCACCGCGGTGAGTCGAAGGAGCATAAACGGGCCGGAATATTCGCAAACATTCGCAACACGCGGACGGACGCTCGTAAATCCAGAATTAACGCGGGAAAGTAGAACGCTGCATGGAGAAGAGAGAGAGAGAGAGAGAGAGAGATAAAAAAAAGTGGAGTAGAGCAAAGTAGAACGTTGTAGGATAAAAAAATTCGCTTCTCGAGGAAGTAAATGCAAAGCGGTCGCGAACACGCTCAAACAGGATGTAGCAACGCAGGAGTGAAAAGGATGGGCGAAAAATTGCCCGCTGAAAAGCTACAGATGCGGTTTGAGAATTTCGAGGGAACACACGAGTGAAGTGGCTGTGGCGACATTCTCGTGCGAAACAGCCCAGGCAAAGGGTGAAAAGGGCGAAGGAAACGTTTGGTTAACGTGCAACAAGTTTGGGCCATTTTCTTTGAGCTTTCTTGAATCTCTATTCTGTCCACGAATGCTAATTACAACACAATGGCAGAATTCTGCACACGAGCTGCATTTCTTTTGACAGAAGCGACGAGGTTTAACGGGGAACTGTTCACATTGTTAATTTCGCGATTTCTGACAAAATGCGGGCGGGCCATTTTCTTTGTCCTTTCTTCAATCTCCGTTCTATGCACGAACGCTAATTACGACACAATGGCGGAATTCTGTGCACGAAGTGTATTTCGTTCGAGAGAAACGACGAGTTTTAACAGGATATTACTGTTAAAGCGACAAGTTCTGGTAATGCCTTGAATGCAATTCGAACAGAATCGTGACGAAATGTGAAATGATAATCAACTACTCGACTCGTCGAAACGAAGAACATTCGGTCGAATTTTCCATGAAATAATTGTCCACCGTGCAACTTCGATATTTCCCCTCTATTAGGGGTGACAAAAGGATCTCCATATCATAAGGCGATCTTCCAAGGAGACGCGGCAATTGGGAATAAAAGATAAATGGGGGATGAAGTTGACAAAATACTGTGCAAAGGATGGTGAAGAAAAAGGAGCAACGAGGACAGGAAGAAGAAAGAGAGGGAAAGGTGAGAGGTGGCAGGGGATCGTGGGAGAAAAGGAAAAGGGAAAAGGAACGGTGGAAAAACTAGAAACAAAGAGGGGAGGCAGGGGGGGGAGAGTCTCCGGAGAAAGCGAGAGAAAGAGGGGAAAAGGGAGAGGACTAGGAGGAGGGGAGAGAGGGGCAGAGGGAGGAAGAGAGAAGGTACGAGAGAAATCACGCTCTCTCCCACTTTAACGCGTGGTTCTTATGAATTGAGGGGAGGGCGTAACCCAGATTACTGCTCACCGGACTATAATATTACGCGAACAGATCAGCCTGCCTGTATAACGGGTGATCCTCGCGAAATCGTCCTCGAGGCTCGTCCTTTGAGTACGATCACCGTGGGCTCTCCGTTTCGAGCGCCGTTCTTGGTCCCGTCTGAAAGCAAATTTTAGAAGTGGTTTTTGAGAAACGTTGTATCTAGTTCAACTGGGATATTAATTTATGGTAATTGTGATATTGGTAACGACGAGAAATTCAGGAAGAAATATGTAACGGGAATGTGAAGGATTGTATATTGATTACAGTAAGTTGATTTTGTACTTTACAGAAATCCAAATGATTTTCCAGCGGGAGGAATTTCGAAATATTCTGTCAAAAGAATTCTTGCAAAATTGTTTCGAGTACTTTGGAAAGTGACGAAAGTGGTATTTTAAAATGCCTTGGAGAAGAACGCGAAGGAGAATAATTTTAGAGAAATATTGCACGACGACTCCCATATTTATTCCGTGATATGTGTTTCCTGGGGGAACAGAGCCCCGCGTCTTTATTTAGCCCCTAATCCCTTTTGAAAAATGTGTGACCAGTCAGCTCTGAAAGAGGGTTGCTTCATCGACAGTTCCTCGGGAGCCACAAAGAAGCTTCCTCTTCCTGTCGTTTCTGTCATAAATAAGCCACCTCTAGAAAGATCACAAGTCAGTCAGTTTCCATCACCACCCCTTTAATTATCACACCAGCTACACCCACTCAAGAAAGAAGCTTCAACCCTTGTCCAACAGCTTCATCAAAAAATCCTCCATCTTCACCTTGTTCCCCTTGCAAGGACACAAAAAATGGGGGGGGGGGCAAATATGCATTCCATTCATTACGAAAAGTTCAACCCTAGCTCGACAACCCTATCAACAAATTTTTCATCCTCGGGGAAAGGGCCATTGTATGAGAACACTTCAATCTCGTCGAGTGTCGAGGTAATTTTCAAAGGACCTCCTCAGAGATAAGCTCGATATGTATGCAACGAATTTCGTCCATCCTAAGATTCGTTGTCAATGATGAAACAGAATTTCTAACAATAGAATCATCAAGAAACAGAAATCCACATGAACCTTTTCCATTAAAAAACATCTAAAACCTTCACTGCAAAACACAAAATTACTATCCAGTAGAACCTACTTAACCCTTAATGCACAATATGTACAATAATGAAATTTTATCTTCCCGGTGAAAGATTTGAATATCCGGCGAGATCGTTGTTATTTGCCACATTTCCTATCTGTGTTTGCCTCGAGTTTAGAATTTCGTTATCAGAGAACTACTAAAATTGGACGATAAAGTAGACGGCAATTGTGGTTACTGGCATAAGGGTTAATTTGAAATAATTGCTGAATAACAAAGGTGAAGCAACGTTTAATTAGAATGAACGAATCTGCGTTAATCAATAATAAAATGTCACCCTCCACCGCTGCTAGTCTCCACAACGTCCCATGAAAGAACGCATCAGCCAGACACCCTCCCATCGTCAAACAGGTTTCCCATCCACGAAATCCTTCAGGCTCACCCGGTAGGTATTCCCGAAGGATACGCTCGAAACGAAACGAGACGGAGTGGCCCCTCTCCGACAGTCTGCCTCCCACTCTCTCTCCAACCGTGTCCCTCTGTCTCTCTCTGTCGTGTTCAGGTAGTAGTGTCAGAATTCTGGTGCAATACGAAGGGGTGGGAACCCTTGGTAGTCCGAATTCCCAACCCTGGCGCGACCTTGCGCTTGCACATGCCTGCACACACCAGCGTGTAACCCCTCTCTTTCTCTCTCCCTTCGTTCCCTTGCTCACTCTCTTTCTCTTTCTCTCCCTTGTTCTATCGATGCACGAACACGGTTGTGTGAACCACGAGCGCGCGCCTGAGTCTGTGTGCGGCACGTATGCATCGCTAAGTATGCACCGCCGCTACGTCGGGCATTCCGGCGTGTACTTATGCGCACGTTCGTGCCGGATACGCTCAACTCGCGCGCCTCGTCTCCCAGAGACGGCTGGAACTTATTGGGGATGGGTTGTTGTGATGCTAGGTTTAGATTACGAGGAGGATGCTCTCCTTTTGAAGATGTTTCAGGGTGTCTTCAGGGTTGGAGGATGATTTGACTGGTGAAAGGATGACTTGCGATCTTCTGTATTTTGTAAGTGTGGGATGTGGAGGTGTGGATGTTGGGTAGGTTGAGTTTTGAAGATTTTCAGGGGGGCTTGAGGGTTGGAGGATGAGTTGTGTGGTCTTGTGCGCTTTATAAGTAGTATATAGGTATGGGTATTAACCCTTTAACCTATAACAACGAGTGAGACTCGTGGCAGAGATTCTGGTCAAGATGTGACAAAAATAGTTACATTGGTAAGAAAGGATTACGCAATAGATTAGCTTTGGTTACCTGATACAGTACTGAAACAGTAAAATGGCTGACGCTTAGATACACAGTCAGAAAAGAAATCATATGTTAAGGGGTTAAGTAGCTTGAGTTTTGAAACTGTTTGAAAATGTTTTGAGGACAGTAACGACATAATTATTTGCACTTGAAGAGTGAACTGTAAGTGCTAGTACTCTATAGACACTTGTTTGGCAAAGTTTGAGCTGATTTTTTACATAAAATGATTCTCTTTTCAATCCCTTTTAAACTCTCAACCTCCTCGCACACCGAAACAACAGCTTCCTCCAGAAACTATCACAAAAAATCACATCCGAATCGTCCCATCGATCATCTCTTCAACCTGTCCAGCCTAATCCCTTCTCTCAACCCTCAAACACCGTCCGTAAAATCGAGCCAACCGGAGAACTCTAAACCGCAGCAAAACAACCTAAACCACTTGAGAGCAACGAGTTCGCTGCTCCATCGAGCGTGAATCGAATCGATCGATTTACGATCGTCGATGGACACCTGACCGGCATAGAACGGGCGCCCGATCGAAACACGGACATGCACGCGCCCATGTCGTTCCCGTATTATTCCTCGCGTGTATAAGTAGTAACGTACACAGGCGGTTGCAAGTTGGGTCGCACGGTTGACCCAGATACAAGCGCGGAGCGAAACGCGATTGAAAGAGCCGCTCTAGATTTCGCCGCGTTTATCATTCCCCCGCGTGTGTCATCGGCGGGCCACGGCGCGAACCGTATCGCCTCGTAAAATCGTCACGCGACGCCTCCGCCGCGATCGAGATCTCGTGGATCGACCAACGCCAACTTCACCGCGCCACATATAGACGCGTTTGTTATGTCTGTTTCGATAATTCTGAGATTCTGGAAGATAACGTAAATTGTCTTCATTTTCTGTTAGTGGATCTTGCCTGTTAAATAATGCAATTTTTTGGGGGCCAGGAGTTAGCTCTGTTCTTCTGAAATTGAAAGCGTATTTAATTTTGAGTAAATAAGTATTGAAGAATAATAGGTCTGCGGTGAAAGAACAATAAGTCAAAAATTTTAAACAATTGAATTTATCACTTACTCTGTGTTGCGTCGAAAAGACTTATATTATAAGAGCAAGTATTTTGTGAAATGTTTGATCGCATAAGGAAAAACTATTTTTTAATACAGCCAAAGGGAAAATTGTAAATATTTCGAAGGGAAAAATATGACTTAGACCACTTTCATAATTACCAGCACATTTGTCGTTTGTCAAATAATTAAATATCTGTGTCAGCCTTTAAGTAACACTTTTAATGTAAATACCTCGATAAATATCCATTTTAGACCAAATATGCCTAATCCCTAGTGCATTCTTCCGTTCGACTATACACTTAAGGTCTCTGGGTCAGAAAAGACCCGAATTTTTGTTACCAGCACGCCATATGTATCTAGATACTCTTTTAATACAACGTTGAAGGAACGTGAACTTGATAACAGCAAAAGTTATCGAAAAAGTAAGAAGGCAATGGGTCAAAAATGACCCGAAGACCATACTAGAGTGAATAGTACATCTTCAAACCAGAAAATTCTTCCAAGATAGTAGATCTAAAGTGAGTATTTATTGAGATATTCGCTAAGCAAAAATCTGCAGAAATAAGGAAATGTGTATGTTTCATTTGTCAAATGATTAAATATTCTCTTCTTTCGTTGTAAATACCTTAATAAGTGCTCACTTTACTCCCATTATGCCCTAATCTCAAAGCAACAAGAAACATATAAAGCAATTCTCTCTCAAACAAATAAACAGCACGTCTTCAAACAAGCAAATTCTTTCAACAAACAAAGACTCCTCTTCAAAAACTAAACCATCTAACGCAAACCAAACTGATTCATCGTGAATCGAAAAATCCAGGTGTAACAAAAAAAGCCGTAGAAAAAAAAGAAGAAAAATCAGTTTTAACCCGATAGAATCGTCTGGAGACTCATAATACTTCCGTCAGAACGTTCCATCTGACAGGTATCCGCGTTTTTCACGAAAATTTCCCTGTCACTAGATCACAGGCACGTTTTGTCCGTGGACAAGCGTCGGTCAGCGATGGTCGATTAAAAAATATCGAGAGGCAGAAAGAAGAGATAAAAAAGAGCGAGAGAGAGAGAGAGAGAGAGGATGGAACGAGGTCGAAGTCGAACGGAAGACAAGATTGATTACCAGCTGGAACATATGGGAGGGTCGGGGACAAAGCAGAGACAAAACAGATCGAAACACCATCCACGCTTGGGGCGGGTTTCTATTTGAGCACCCTCCAGCCACGCTCGAGTGCCTTACTAATTCGATTAAACGTCGCTCCCGACCTTCCGTACCTTCGACACGTGACAGCCTAATTAGCGTGCGATTATTTCTGTAATACAGAGAGGTCCGCGTTTCGAGTCACCCGGCACAGGCACCGCCTACAGGAATAATATTTGCGTATCGTTGCTGTTTGACGCGGCGGATCCTTCGTTTTCTTTTTTTTTTTTTTCCGAACAAGCAGGGAAAAATCTGGGGTCAGGTTTGTTAATTAAATATTTGCCGTGTGTGTGCTCGTTCACGTGAGAATGGGGATCAGCCTTTTAATGCGCGCAAATGGTTATTAATATTTTTTCAGAGGGAACAGGTAAACAGAGAGGTAATTGGGGTGCAACACAGGTGGAATGTTTTGTTAATGTTTCGGTGTAACTCAGGTGTAATTAGGTTGGGAAGAATCGTGCGGTTCTGTGAATTAGATTGCGTTCGTATTCGAGAGTTGAATAATTCACTTTTAATCAGTCTCAATTATTGAGATCGAGCAAGTTTTA
>NW_017100220.1:935343-936132 GCF_001263275.1 Habropoda laboriosa
TCTTTCTCCTCTCCCTCATCTTTTAGTTTTAATTTTTTTTTTTATCAACATATGTGACTTCTTTTCTATTAATCTATTCGCACGTATGTTCGTTGAACCCTTTGTCTTACAATTTTTATATCAAGTGTCAGTTGTCCGTTATTTCAATATCGTCTTACACGAACAAAGTGGAAACCTAATGTTTAGCATTTACAAAATAAAAATTGTGCTCTTTCAACAAATACAATATTTCCTGTAATCTGCTCGACGAGTGTGACTCGATATTACGAGATAAGTTGAAAATGCATCGAGGGAGTGGAAAATTCGTAGAATTTCCTAAAGCTGCATAGGTACCTACTCTGAATAGTTGAACGAGTGAAACGAAGTTGATTAATGAAACGGTGGAGTTAAGCAAACATGAAACATGCGGATTTCGACGGAGGAAACTATAGCGACAATCGAGCACGGAAAAGTTTTCGCGCACGATGCATCCATGCGTCATGTACACTGCACCAAGGCCGGTGCATGACGCACTGACGCATTATAACCACTTTACCAGTTAACCCTGTGTAACCCGCTGTAACTCTCAGGTAACGTTTCACGCGTCCGTATTTCGTCCACGTTCGAGTTCGTATTTTCTGAATCGTTCGAAACTGAAATTCGAACAGTAATCTTTGTTAATGAATATCTACGAATATCTGGCTAATCCCTGTTATTAGATAATTAAAACGTGTAATATTTCTTATACCTTGTGTATAAATTACTATTTCTTATATATAAATTGCTAATTATATGTATTTTATATTTTAT
>NW_017100220.1:936930-948597 GCF_001263275.1 Habropoda laboriosa
TCTCTCACTCTGTCTCTCTCTTTTTCTCGCTCTGTCTCTATCTTTCTCTCACTCTGTCTCTCTCTGTCTCTCACTCTGTCTCTCTCTTTCTCTCACTCTGTCTCTCTCTTTCTCTGACTCTTTCTCTCACTCTGTCTCTCTCTTTCTCTTCTTTTTCTCACTCTATTTCTCTATTTGTGTTTTTCTCCTCTCTCTATTTCTCTCTTTACGTTTTTCTCTCTTTCTCCTCTCTCTGTGTTTCTCACTCTTTCTCCTGTCTCTCATCACTTCTGACTTTGTCTCTCTCTGTTTTTCTCTCTTCCTTCTCTCTCTATTTCTCTCTTTGTAGTTTACTGCCTTTCTCTCATTTCTTCTCACTTTGTCTCTCTCTCTGTCTCTCTCTCTCTCATCTCTTCTCACTTTGTTTCTCTCTCTGTTTTTTTCTCTTGTTCTCTCTCTCTCTCTCTCTCTCTCTCTCTCTATTGCCGGTGCGCCGCCGTCATCCCAATCTGTTTCTTTATTTTTGCTTGGAAAAATTGGAAATTTTTACAGTACAACTTTTATATCTTTCCAAAATTTGTTCTCTTCTTTCAATGCTTGATGTAAGTTAAAAGTGCAAAATTTTTAAATACAATTGCAAATTCGCAATAATTAAAAGCTGCAACGTATCACGAATTTAGAACGAATAAGTAATAACGAAAATCAAAAATATATATCTCTTGAGGGAAAATTGAAAATTCCCGGCTCGACGACTAAAATGAGAAAAATATTGAGTGGAGGGCTCCGCAAACAGGGTTAGGTCAAGTGAATGATGAAATTGGAATGCTTTGAACAGTGGTTCTATTAAAAACGCTAAATTAAAATCGTGATTGCAAATATCGCGACTATGGTGCACGAACTGAGTTCCCGTTGAATTTTTCAATCATTGAAAATCGTCGCACCTTTACAAAGGAAACACCGCATATATTCTCTCTGCAATTTTTGCGAACAAAAATTTACCTACTCTAAATAATCCGCAAATGATTAATTAATTGCATACATAAAGAATCTCATTACAATTAAAATTAATAACTTCACAAGCTAAGTAATTCCAGCTTCACCAATTTGGAGTTGGTTTACACTTATCCTAACTATGCATAGCTACACGTTCATTCATTCCTTTCAAAACTTTTGTCATTATTTTCCTAACTTAACTTAACCTAAATTATTTCACTTGCTGGTTTTCTATTTCTTTTTAATTACTCTATTGCACTGACATCGTAAGATACATACCGGCACATTGCGAACAGATCATTATAAATGATCCTTTTCTCCTATGTTAAAACAGCAGGGATGAAGAATAAATATACTTAAAAGAGGTTATCTTCAAAACACATCCCTATAACTAGATATTTCAATTAAAACCTACAATCAGAATACGAACTTTCCACAAAAGTTTCCACAAAATTTCTAAAAGGCCAGCAATGCCTAAATTATAAGTCGGTAGATATTGTAAAATCTCCAGTTCTCTAGCTTTGTTTCTCTCTTTGTCCAATTTCATTTTCTCTTGACAAACCATCTCTCAGCAATCAAAACGATAGGTACTACTTAACCTCTTCATGGACGTTTTCTTAAAGTTGTAAAAAAATGATCTAACTTATTACGTACGATCCACTGGAATGTTCTTTCTAGACAAAAATTTAGCGACCGATAATGCAGAATGACGTTTGGCCGGACACGGCGAACTCTTTTCCGTACTCTTTCAAGCACTTCACGGTGGAAATTTTTCTCTGAGGCAAAAATTCTTTGTGAACAACCTCTTGACTATCGAGGAAACAAGTAAGCATCGATTCGATTTTTGATTTACTTAGTCTCGTCTTTGGTAACAGCAATCAAAGAGCCGTGACAGACCGTGAAAATGACTTCCAATACTGCTACAAAGAGTGGGAGCAACGTCTCCGACAGTGTCGTCTTCAAATGGAACTACATACTTTGGAGTTGACAATGTGATTTTATAAATCTCTTTCAAATACAGAATTTTCTAGTAACACTCTCACTACTTTTCTGTCACACCTTGTATATAGGTTCGTGTCGAATTTTATAATATATATCAACATTTCCAACAAATCTTTATATTTGATAAAAAAAAAAAAAAAAAACGTAAGTACCGTCTCGTTCCACAACTTCTTCCTAGTTTCTTTTCTTATAAGACCATTATGTCGCCGCTACAGAATTTCCTTGGATATTAATTAAAATGCTTCTCGCTTTCGGCACGAACTTATGGGATGACCCGATACACACTTAAATACACACTACGTTTGGCTTCCCGGATGAAGGGACACTCGAAGATCCGAGCAGCTGTCGTGGAAACATCCTGCACAACACACAGTTGGGCCTGCGTTTATGAGCTGGCCACGTACAAATGGCCGCTACCGCTGGCCCGAGCTGCGGAGCACGCCATTTTGCCCGGTAATAATTATTTACCCGGCAGCGGCGTTCGTTTATTTGTTGCACGCGACCACGTTAAATTTGTACTGTCGTTAATTCCGGCGTCGGGACGCCTAGCAGGACGCGCTGAATTACCACGATGAAACAACAAACGTGGTCGGGAATTTATCGCGCACGTGGAAACGCGCGAAAATCGAGACGGAAACTTCGGAGTGATTCTGTTCCGCGAATAACCACGGTTGTTCGAAGGAGAATGGATGAATTGAGTCATCTACAGTTTTTCTAATGTTACAGGGGAAAGAAAAAATGCGATCTAATTCTCAGTGTAGCGAAAGAATACTTTTGAGTAGGGGGAGTTCCCCTAGCGCCGGACGCCTAAATAAATCTCTCTACCTGTGCACACGCGACCGAACGCGTAGAAAATTTATTTTTATTCCTTTTGTCTCCTCTAGGAGATACGCAGAATAACGGCTCGGTAGCGTTTCAATTATTGCAGACATAACTAATGTCCGATATTAGGTGCCGTCCGGCGTTAAGGGAACTCCCCCTATATCAGTAATAGTGATAATGATTTGATAAGGGATCGTCCACAATTGTTCAAATGTTACAAGGGAAGAAAAGAAATTTTCTAATTCTTAGTGTAGTGAAAAAATACTTTGGGGTATATTATATTAATCCTTTCATGATCAAGTAGTTTAGAAGAATTTTTTCTTTATCTGCCAATCGTCACGTCTGTAATGGGTACTAAATTCAGATCGATTTTGGTTCGAATACTCAAGTAAAACGTATATACATCCTCCTGGTTACAAAAGGGTCAATAATAATAACAACAATACAGTTTTTTAAGCATAATTACAGTCTTTTATTTAAATTACTTTACTAAATTACACTCATAAATACTTATTCCACCTCGTTGCAAATATTAATTTGGACTACTTCCTCTTTGTTCAAAGATCTCCTAAATTTGTCCAAAGAATGGTGTTTCTTTAAATAAAGGTTACGAAACAGAGAAATACCTATGAGCGATGAAATATTAGGTTGTCCGGAAATAAATTGCGGTTTCCACCGGTTTAGAATGAATTTATTTCATCGAAATAATTTCCATTAGATTCTACACACTTTTTCGAGCGTTTTGCAAGAGTTGTTATTCCGTTACAATAAAAATCAGGAGTTCTAGAATTAATAAATTCCTCTTTATCGCGGAAGATTTTTTCTCGCAAAAAGTTATCGAAATGTTTAAGAAAATGGTAATCTGTAGGGGATAAGTCGGGGGAATAAGGAGGGTGTGTCAATGTTTCATAACCCGATTCGTGTATCTTCCGAATCGTGAATTGTGTAGGAGCATTGGTCCCTTACGATTTACCAAACTTGCTTGTTTAACAAATAACCTTTTATGCATTATAATCATTAGTTGTGCTTTCACCGAATGATTGATATTGCGGCCAGTTTCCGCGGCTTTACGTCCCAATTTAAATTCATACAAAAGTATGGTACGAATTTGTTTCTTGTCCATTGTCACGTTTTTAAGTTTATTGAGAATAGATTATATTTTGAATTTTTCTCTCCTTAACGTAGGCCCAGGCCGGGCCATAAAAGCCACGGGTCCGCTGACCGTGGTTCCGATCCAAGTATATAACAAATGCTCCTCCGCATTTTAAGCAGTCGTGCGACAACCCCGAACTGAGTACCTGTTTGTCACTCAGGTTTTCGCCTCCGTTGTTTTCTATTACATTTATATCAATAAACGTTCTTTTTCTCTGCAGTCGATTGAGTCAATCTTTATTCGAAAATTAAAGATCCTCGATAAAGTTATACTCAGAACAAACGACGATGAAGAAGAAAAGTGTATCGCTTATATGATAGAGCGACATCTACGCGTTCAAAGATATATATCAAGATATATTGTATAGAAAAGCCCTAAATATGACATAACAGAAAACCGCAATTTATTTCCAGACAACCTAAATATATATTTTCGGACGTAACTATATAAATAGGTACTGTCTAAACAATATAGATCACGAGTAACCCGGCCATTGGCTTCCACGGTCCATTATGTGAGAGTTAGAAATGTGGTCTATACCTGCCGATTAATAGGTATTTCGATTTGAACCCGGTGAAATGAAGAAGGGTTGCACATCGCTAGATCTAGAGGATCGTCATCGGCTAGAACGCGATTCGAACGGAGAGATCGACGCGGGAAAAGCTAGGCGGGATATGCTCGTAGACAGAAGTCGATCTGCCGTTAGCATCGGTAATTGACGCGTCGCGCCTTAATTGGCCATCGACGGCGTAACGACATCGAGGGATCGATTGTTCGCCAGCGCGCGCTGCCAATTCTCTTTCTTGTTGGTCGCGCGACCCCGTCGATAAATCAGCTGTTCACCTCTCGAGAGAGGCCTAGACGATTAAGAAATTTCCGCAAAAACGATCGAAACAGCTGGTTAATTGCCACCCACGAACAAGGAGTCAATTAACGCCGCGGCTTATCGATCGACAGTATCGCTGGTATCGATCGTTGCCCGTCGAATCGAAGCGATATCGATGTTTCTCCTCTTTTTTTGTTATTTTTACGTTTTGGTATTTTTTACGTTAGTTTGACGAACTTTTTTTTTCCAGTTATCAGTCTGGTAGGGTCTGAGAGATTCCAGTGTCGATTTTTGCTTATTAATTTATGTAAATGATAGTATAAATTGTTAATTATAGATGTATTTTTAGAATTTTATTTATTCATATATGTGTATCAACGGGATGGACCTTTTGTTACAACCGTTTTGTTAAAACAAAATAGATTAAGAGATACAGAGGGTAGGAGAGAGAAAAGCGGAAACGTAAATGCAAAAGAACCAGTAATAATAGATACAAGATTAGCTATAACAAAATAATAATAACAGTGAAAACAACAACAATAATAATAATATAGTATAACATAATAGAATTTAATAAAGACAAAAATTGTTAAATTGAAGTCACATTTAAGTAACACAGTCAATTTCATTATTTTCGTAAGAATTCAAACGTAGCCTGCTTTCTGTATTAAAAATCACGTGTGTATGTGGACAAGTTCAAACTGTCCTGAGTTACAAAAGTGCAAGAACTAATTTTTCAGGATTGAAGAAAACCACTGAGTCAATTAAAGGAAAATCACCTTCAGCCTAATTTCATCCACCAACTATACACTTACGCAAATTTATCACATCGTACGTTGATGAGAAATAAATAAAATCATGCATTTAGCTAATATTCCCAAATATTGCAGGAACGACGATATGCGGTTGTATCTAGCAGAAAAAATATAGTTCAACCATTTCAGTGTCCATTACAAACGCAATGATCAGTAGATAAATAACGAATCATTTTCACGCATTTAGCTATACGACATATGTATATGGAGCTAAATTTTCCGAGAAAAATATAATTGAACCCTTTATCCTACTTGAATACTCCAAGAAAAATTGATTCAGCATCCGCTGCAAACGCGATGATCAATAAATAACTAAAAAATTCCTGAAAAAAAAAAAAAAATTACGAAAGGGTTAAATCCTCTAAAGTTTCCCATACGAGCACACCGGGTGTCCTAGTATTCACGAACAGCCAGTGTACGTCCCCGAAGTATCAAAGTACTAAGCACGAAAAGGCTGAACGAAAATCCTTCAATCCAATCAGTCCCCACAAACAATCTGGTAAAGCGATCAAGCACAAAGTCGATTCTAAAACCTTCAAAGCGTATTCCCGGGCTGCTTTAATCTCGTTTCGCCAACAATCGCGCGAAATACACAGGGTTGGAGTCGCGAAGGAGGAAGCCCCGTCACCAGCCCTCTGTCGTCCTTCTATCTATTTAACATCAGCCCCTTATCCAATCGAGATAATCCAGACCGCGATCGGAACACGTCGCTGCAAGTGAAACTGACTTGAACGACGACGCCTGGAATTTAACGAGGAGCCGGTACACACACACACCGGCAAATTACAGCTGCTACACCGTTACGCGACGAATAATGCCGATTACACGGATTACTGTAATTAACAGGCGCTTCCTATCCGGCGCGCGCGAACTTCTAATTTTCCGTGCGACGCGACCGAAATTTCGTTTTCCACTTTGCCCCCGTGTACTGTCGCGATCCCCCGGTGTCACACGCGTTTATTGACTTGCCGCGATCCGCGACGACCAGGAAACCACCGTGTGCCTCTGTCGCCCTGCTCTATTACTTCTCTCTTTTTTTTTTTTTATTTTTCCAGGTGATTTTTTGACGGTGAGGTGGAATTTGAGAACTTTTGAATTTTAGTATTGCATCTTTTTTAAACAATTAAACGGAAAACTACCTCTGTCGCTCTGCCCTATTAGCTTTCTTTTTTAATTCTTCAGTGGATTTTTTGGGGAAGTTTTGACGGTGAGGTGGAATTCGAGGGTCTTGGAATTTTCTGTGAAAGCTGTGTAATGTCCTTTAGTATTGAATTTTTTTACAATTAGGAAGGAAGTGCCTTTATCGCCTATTATATCGTTCTATTAAAGTCTTTTTCTTTACTTTTCCGGTGATTTTCGACGATGAGGTGGAATTTGAAAGCTTTAGAATTTTTTATGACTATATAATGTTTCTTAGTGTTCAATTCCTTTTAGGGCCTTTTGTGGTTTAAATTTTGATAGTGAGGTAGAATTTGGGAGCTTCAGAATTTTTTGTAAAAGCTGCGTATGATACCTTTTTGCCTTGATTTTTTTTAAGGCCTTTGACTTTTATCACAATATTTGGTGATGAGGTGGATTTTGATACTGTGATTACTCTTTTTATAGTGTTTTTTTGGACATTCAAATTTTTTGTAAAAGACCTGTGATGTCATTTAGCTTTGCGATAGGAATTTTTAATTTTGAGTAGCGTTACTTTTCTGTCACTGTGTATATTAGGTTAGAAAGTTGTATAAATTTGTTTCTTGGGTTTGTACTTTTTTCTGGACACATTAGTTGTCTGTGTGAAAATTTGGAAAGCATTCTCTGCTTTTTAATGATTTTTAAATGTATGCATATAATAGATCCCCCCAAAAATTTTAACCCTTTCATAACCAATGGTACAGATACGTCGCGTACTCGAATGAAAACACAAATTTCTCTCTGTTTAGATTAGTATATAAATAACAAATTCTTCAAAAAGAAAGCGTTAAACCTTAAGGAAATGATTGACACATTAAGCGCCATCATGTAAAAAAAATTATGCTACTGTTGGCCACTGTGTATCTAGTTGATGTTTCTTTGAAGTGCACAGGTCTCTAATTAAATAGCTTTATATTTTTATTTTCGACAGTTTACGTTCCAAATCTGAATTTTTTATGAGTAAATTTGTATCATAAATCTTAAATCCGTTATTTCGTTTACATCAACGTGGATAAAAAAAAAAAGCTGGCCACCCTAAAACCTTTCCTCATATAATTATATCAAAAATTGTATTGCATTCCTTTGAATACAAATGACGCATTAACTATTTATAGGAATAATATATGTACACGTATAATGTAATGATTTGCATTAACTTGTTAACGATAAATGTTAAATGACGATTTTCTCTAAATTTTTCAGAAAAAGAATTAAACCCTGGAAAAATGATTAACGAGGAATGTTAAATGACGATTTTCCCCAAATTCTTGAAAAAAGGGTCAAAGCCTAGAAAAATGATTGATAGTAAATACTGAATAATGATTTTCTCCAAATTCTTGAAAAAGAAAGCGTTAAACCGTAGAATAATAATTAACGAGGAATATTAAATAAATTTCTTCTTCAAATTTTTCAAAAAAGGATTAAACCCCAGAAAAATGACTGACAATAAATGTTAAATAACGATTTTCTCCAAATTCTTCGATAAAGAATTAAAATCCTCAACAACGACGCCAAACTACGTTTTCCTCCTGTTCCACGAATTACACGGAGCATAATCCATTTTATCCGCGAAGAAACGAACGTATCGCCGGGCAACATTCATGAACCTCGATCAGAGTAGGTCTCTTTGAAGGGAAATGCTCCTCGAGCACGCTGGATACACAAGTCCGGCGATCGCGTTTCCCGTCAGAAGCTTAAAAAGCTCGAGCCCGCGCCACAAAGAGGATAAATGCGACTGACAGGCAACGGCAAGTTCGACGGTGAAGCGAGGGCGGGGGGAGAACACGGGGGAGGAAAAAAAATAAACGAAAGAAAAACGAAGAAGAAGAAGAGGAAGAGGGCGTATTCAGGAGCGTGGTGGTAAATAGGTTAAACGGCAGGTCGAGAGGGCAACCAATTTAAATCACCGCCAATTCCGTGCAGTACGATTCGATCCAGTCCGGGGATCGCTTTGAATCCTCCGCTTCCGCTTCTCCCTCTTGTTTCCTTCGTCAACGTGTGTATGTGTGTGTGCCTCATGAAATTTGTTGGGTATTTAGTTCACTCGAAATTCGTGATTAGTTGGTCATTTTGACGAAGGACAGGCTAATTTGGTTGCTTCGAAGTTCAACAGAGTTTGAAAAAGTTCGAATGTTAGTGTATAATTTACGTATTGTTCTCTCGTTGTTGGTGATACGAGCGTGCAAATGTAAATGTAGCTTTCTTATTTATAAATCTGATCTATTCATTTATTTATGAATTTCTACTCTTATAATCGCGTAAATGTATTTGTTAGTAAATGTATATCGGTGTCGTTCAGGAGAAATCGTATTATACTGTCTCGAGAGGCACTCCGCACGACTTATGGCCAATTTAATTGCATTAATCGCGTAATTAGGAACGCGAATAAATTTTGTGAACCGGTTGGCTTTTTCAGATTCCAATGCTCCTTAAGACTTAATGTTATACGTAACACACTATGTATGTTCAAGGATTACATACCTGTAAATAAATAAATACAGAGTAACGGTCCGGAATATGAGACCCCATTTCTGTTTAACTAAATATCGGATAACAGAAAGAAATAAAGTTAAATGTTTCTGTGCCGCAACATTCGTTACTTATTTGTGCATACTTAAGAAAAATATTAGCTCCGTAGATACTATTATTTATTATGAATATAGAGGAAATATGAAGGAGAACAAAATTAATGGTTTGAGAAAAGTGCCTCCTAATATGAAATTCTGTTTATCCATCTACGTGTATAACTCCCTGTGACTTGGAAGTTACGCGTACGTTTATCTATATTTTACAGTCTCGTTTCATTTATTTATTGCATTATTACAATATACTGTTGAGGGGTTATATTAAATAAATAACTCGTGTGGAGTAAGCTAGGTAAATAATTATATTTTACCTCCTAATATGAAATTCTGTTTATCCATCTACGTGTATAACTCCCTGTGACTTGGAAGTTACGCATACGTTTATCTATATTTTACAGTCTCGTTTCATTTATTTATTGCATTATTACAATATACTGTTGAAGGGTTATATTAAATAAATAACTCGTGTGGAGTAAGCTAGGTAAATAATTATATTTTAGAAGATGTTCAGACAAGATGTAGACAAGAAGGGCGCACAATTAGAACTACTTACTGAGCGTGGTGACAGTGTGCACTTTTGTACCTGGGGTGTTCGCAGGCATCCCCAAACCATATTTATCGGACGTGTCATAAACCTACCAATATTCTAGGATGTCGATTTTTCATGCAGTACTCATAAACCATTCTGCTTCAACATATACGATTGCTTTATTTATAAAGTTATCAATCAGCTGATTACCTGCCCCGACATTCTATCAGAATTGCAATTCCACGTCCCCACCTCTCACCCAAGAATACATACCATATTCTGCACAAAGACTCACCGGACTCTTTGCGGGAAATTTAACTCCTTAACACGTTCCGTGCCGGACCGATTTTCGGTGACTTTCCGTTCACGCCGCGTGGGTCGTATTGGTCCCACATTGTCGAGACTAACAGTTTTGCTTTTCGCCCTATATGTCTTCCAATATTTATAAGATTGCAGAAATCATTGTTATCGAGAAAAAGGTAACGTTTAAGATATGCTATAGAGCAAAGGAAAAATTTTTGTTTTAACAAATTATCGCCGTAGTTGCATAGTTTAAGTTAGCGGAAGGAAAAGGCCAGAGTGGGGTGTATGCGACCCACGCGGCACGGAACGCGTTAAATTGTTTATGCACCAACGCGAACAAATTTTGCAATAATCTTGATTTTTTCAGGATTCTATCGTTCAAGCACTCTGTTCTAACCGCTGTAAGTAATCCTTAATTTACTCCTTGTCTTGCTTGTTATTCTGTTATTTTTCTGTTTTCTCATTTTATTCTATTTTCCTTTTCTTTTTCTCTTCTTTCATTTTCTTCTTTATTTCAACTTGTGAATTTCAACGCCTGTATACTAAAGGGTTCTTAAACCCGTTGATTAACAATCAAATAAATGAATAAAAATTACCAGCCAACTTTTTCAGAATAATTATTGCATGTTTAAAAAAAGAAAAAACAAGGTAAATTAATCGGACAACAGTTTGGACTCATACCACTTTGAGAAAAAGCATTTAGGCACTAACATGTAACAGTTAAACTTCTTTTGATGAGTTCGTGAGGATATTGCAGTGTACTGACTTTGTTATTCTAAATCTAAAAAGAAGGCATACATGTTTAGCTGAAACTAGCCTTAACTCGTTGTTTTCAAAATTGGACTTATACAGTGGGAGAGACTGGGGCCAAAAGTTAGAATTTTGAGAAAGCATAAAAATCGACCGAGGAATAATGTAGTTATTCTCTTCACTATTGACTAATCTGTTGTTAAATTTATCGTACTTAAAGATTCTAAGCTTACATTTACCATATTGCAATCAGTTTTTCGTAGGGAGTCACTTATTTGCAACTCGGCTCGATTCATTTCTGCATCTAACAACATTCGACAAAACATACCAGTAGAATCCTTCGAAACGTTCATTATATCGGTCTAGTTCACAAGAGATCGCTGAACAAACCGAGAAAGAAAATTAACAAACGATGAAAATATGAAAAAAAATGGTCGAAAAAGAAAACGCCAGCTCGCGTATACCGCGACTTCTCGATATCGACTCCGGAAGAACGGGAAAGAATGGGGCAATGGGGTGAGAGAGGAGGAGGAGGGTTGAAGGGGGAGGTGGACGGTGAATACGGACGACGAGGAAGAGGATGAAGAGGCTGAGCCCTGCGAGATCTCTCGTTGGCACTATGCCAGCCACCGTCCGCATCGTCATCGTGTACTTTCCTCGTGCACGCGTAATAAAGATCGTCTTGCCGCTTGAAATCGCTGCCTCGACTCGGAATTTCTCCGCCGGGACGC
>NW_017100220.1:948694-956117 GCF_001263275.1 Habropoda laboriosa
ACGAGGATCGGCTCTATGCGAAATCATTTCGATTATAAAATCGTGGAAATTCAGACGTGCGGCTTTTCGATCGCGGGCTGAAATTGCGTGGAACGAAAAAGAGGGCTTTCAAATTTACACTGTAGTTTGGTTTTTTTTTTTTTTTACTTTAGGGGAGAATCTTTAGATCTCTGTTTAAGATGGAATTGTGTGAATTTTTGAGATTTATTTTCATGACTTTTTTTGGAGTATCTTGTGTGACCAATTTCGGTATTACTGTAGAAACATTCGTGATTGGTCGATGTATCCTTGAAATTGGATATAAATAATGTTCTGAGATGCCTGAGTGAGGTGTTAACTATTATCGTGAAAATAAGGATAAATTTTGAAAACTTTAACATTCAGTTTCGTTTAAATAAAAACAACGACGCTTCACTTTCGATATTTTTCAGATGAAAGAAGAATTTTAACGTACAAAATTGGCTAAATTTGAAGAGATTTCGAACGTCGAATTTTCCAACGAATTTAGCAATTTATTTGCAATAAATAGCACTTTACGAATATGCTTCCATTTGGGATTACGGGAACAAATACGAAATAAACGTAAATGTTGCTCCAGGGAAGAAATTATTCGTTACAGTCGACCCAATTTCACAATTTTACTATTATCATCGCTCAAATTTCAACGAACCTACCATTTCGTTCAAAATTTCCAAATAAACGATTATCGTTAAAATCTCCATTCACAGTCTGTAATCGAATCACATTTATACCAGACAGAGAGAGAAAACGGGAAAACTTGGATGGCGGTCAATCGAGAAAAAACTGCACGCTCGCTCGGCTTCCCCTCTTACCTCGCGAGTGAACCCTTTGTCGAGGGTAAAATTTTCGATACCGCGATCGATGCACCGCAACGAAAATTCCAATCACCGCTACGGCGATGTATTTTCAATTTCTCCGCAAACATGTCGAGCGAACCGCAAAATCCGGACCATCGAACGGTAGAATGATCGCGGAGTCAGCGTCATCGGTATGAAAATCGTTCGCTATAGTAACGAAGAGAATTAAAGAACGTGATATAACATTGCACTTACAATTAGTTTTCTATTGCTACAGAGATTGGACAAGTGTACGACCGTAAAATAAAATAAAATTACTGAAATTTGGAAAAATGAGGAATTGTAAAAAATTGCAAATTTCATTGCTAAAATGAAATAAAGTTTCATGCATGAAAATTTAACAAACTGCGCTATTTAAATATCTTGTGACTAGCATTTTCTTAAAATTTGCATCCTTACCTTTCCAATTGTATCCTTGTTAATTGAAATAAATCGAGATTAAAGAATATTTTATTTCCTCGGAATTATTTTTCAGTGCGTTAGAACTTAATTTTCTTCCTTTTGTAACATAAATACCACTGTGTCCTATTTCAAGAAATGTGTTTCGAAATTTCTAGAATTTTTGCAAATTTAATTAACAAGGCTAACTTTGTTGTAAATTATTTACAGAGCACTCTTGCGCATTACAACTTAATTTTCTTTTTCGTAACGAGAAATGTATACCGCCGTGTTCTTTTTCAGAAATGTGTTTCGAAATTTCTAGAATTTTTGCAAATTTAATTAACAAGGCTAACTTTGTTGTAAATTAATTTTAGCATTATTTGTACGTCCGATTTGTTTTAAGAAAATAAGTTTATGGTACAGTAGGTACGTAACAAAAGTTTGATTTACTTTGATATTTCAAAATTTCTCAATTCGTCCACAATTTTAATACAATTTTTCAATCACTTTAAAAATTCGTCGTCGATCGGCATATCTGCCGAATTACGAAAGTATCGTGCTTTCTTTTTTTACTGTCTCCACTGCGCCACAATAAATCTTTTCAAAATTTCTCGTCACTCGTTATGGTTACCAACTTACGAAGATGTATCGTGACTTTCATTCCACCACAGTAAACGATTAAACTCCGTGTCCGTGAACTTTTGTTACGTACTGTATAATAGAGTACACACGGTACAAACTGGTGAAGTATGAATAAAAAGTAATATCTTCAGGAACCTATGCAAACCTCGTCTGCATTGCAGCTAGCTTCATCAGAGGGCCCGATGACGCACTGACACCAGATGTGCTAACCTAACCCAGATCCCTGATGAAACTAGTAGCTGCAATGCTGGCGAAACGTCTGAACACCCTTCCAAAAGGACCTGTCTCGTACCCAGCAACTTCACAGAGAATCTGTGAAAACCTCTAAAGTTGCGCAATTAGGAATCAACATCCGCGGGAACCTCTGAAAAATTTCCATTAAACTTCGCGAAAGTTGTTTCCCAACAGTGTGCCATTTTCTGAACTGTAATCATTTTTTCGTTCAATACTTCGTGTATCTTCGTGAGATTTTCAAATCTCAATTCTATCCAAATTCATAGCTGATAAAAAATTCCGAGTGCGTGGGTAGTAATTCATATTTAGAAATTTTAGATAAAATTTTGGTAAAATGAAATTTGGGTACTTTGAAATTTTAAACGGGAATTTCGATTTCGGGTAAATCAAATTTCGATACTTGGAAATTTTCTTATTCTCGTCATTATCATTCGAAGCCTAAAATTTCTATATGAATTTGTATTCGTAAATTATTCACAGTCTGCTCTTCTGTTCGGAAATTTTATTTCTATTCACAAGGCGAGGTATGTTACCTGCTGTTTCATATTGAAAATAAATAATAATAGTCTTATTCTCACCCGCACAATTATTCAACTATTCAACAAAATACCAAATTCAACGAATAATCCTCAACAAAGAGGCAATCTACTGACCAAACCCAATAATAAACTACCCAGGAACAATAATTGAATCCTTTTCATTTTCTCATTTAATAAAATCGTGTGAAAAAAAAAAAGTAAAACATTTCTATTCGTGTCAAACAAATTTTATGCTAATTGCAAGCGTCTACAGGACTCGAAGGGTTAAAATTCGATAGTACAGTCTTGATACAGATAGGCTCAATCGAACATGCATTTTCACCAATTTTCAAATTTCGCAATATTTCCTTTAAATACACCGATCCAGCTTAATACTGATTCCACGATTAGTACAGAGGAATGTCGTTTATCTCGGTCCAGAAGACTGTGCTAAACAACGAGCTGGCCACGGCTATGTGTGCAAACGTGTGCGTTAAATGGGTCGTCCGCGCTCGTTCACCGCAACGCCGGTTCACGTCGCATGCGCAGATTCGCGAGACAATCTGCTTCACGGACATCCGCATAACACCGACTCGTTATCGCGATAAAAGTGCTTGTAATGCCGCTGTTTAGCCTCCAGGTCGCTTGTTCGAGCCGCTGGAAATTGGTGATGCTGGGTCGCTTAACACGTTCAAAGTTAACTTTGCTCAATCGTTCAGAAAGATGACCAATTTCTCGGGGTTACGTTCTTTTTACATTTTTAAACGACACTGTTAATTTCGTTAGTTTTAGAACAATTCACACATAAGCTTCTTTCTGTAGGAACGAAATACGCGTGTATGTGGACCAGTTCAAATTGTCCTGAATCGCCAGTGAATGCAGTTAATTGGGTAATTAACGAAGTAACTCTAAAATTGACGGCAATATTTTATTCGTCGAATTTTTTAATCGGTTAAAAATGTGCGAGCCAACACTGTAGTTTATGATTAGGTAAGCTTCTTTAGCACTGGAACTACCGGGAAGGTGATAAGTATTATCGTTTGTGACTGTCAGACTTTGCTCTCTGCGTGTATACTCGTGTTTGTATCGATATGAATCTAATCTTTCAATCGCACTTTAGTTACTTAAAAATTCACTTTTGGAAAGTCGCTAATACGTCATTAAACAAAAAACAAAACGATACAAAATCGAAACTCCTTTCCTATCCTACGAAGAGAGGAACTTACAAGTAGAAAATCTGTCGAACCCAAAGATATTCTTATTTTTATAAGGTACACGTTACTAATTTTCGAAAAACTCTCTATTCACCTCGTTTCATCTTGCAAGTCCTGCTTCACTTTTCGATTCGTCGAAAACGTTTCAATAAAAATTATATTTACCGATAAAGGTTCTTTAAAAAAGCAACAGAAAATTCGAAACACTTCGCATCCATAAAAATTCAACCAGATCTTAACACATTACGAATTTTCAAAAAATCGTCTTAAGTCGTACTTCGTAATACCTTTTAAATCAACCACGATCATCATCTACCACTAATTCATTTTGTAACACTTTTACTTTTCAAAAATTGGAGAAGAAAGGTGAAAGTTACTTTTACAACCTCTGAAAAATTTGAAACTCTTCATTTAGTAGTTACCCGTGAAAAATATTCCCAAAGTTTTGCCTACTTTTTGAAGTCTTGGGGTGGTGTACCCCTAAAAATCTAAAGAACCTTATCTCAACCATAACTCGTTCCCCACATCAATTCCCTAATCTCAAACTCAACCCAGCAACGCTAAAAATCTCTAAAAAAAATCGTAGTACAAAAATATTAATCAATCTACTATATCTCATTCGATACTTTTCTCATCGAACCTTTCAAATTATCGACACTACGCGTTTAACCCTTTCCCTGAGGTAGATTTTAACCCTCAGACGGCGAGAACGTCGGGTCAAATATGACTCAATGTTAAAATCTTTCTCGTACGCAAGCGAAACCACATTTTTTTTATTTTATTAGACATTATATCGTTTAAAATTGTACAAATATATTACGATTAAAACAACAAACGTACTTATAATACAAGAAGAGGAGACTCTGTGTCGAATGTCGCTTGAAACATCCAAAATCTGGGTCAACGGTGACCCGGCATCCGAAGGTTAACCCTCGTACGACGAATGCAGGGTCATTTTGACTCAACAGCGATAAATCCAGGCGGCTCGGATTAGGAAATACACCTATTTTACCTATGAAACGTAAATAAACAAGGAAAATTAAAATATATACAGTCGAAAGTATAGGGTAATTCCGGGAGAGATGGACCGGCGGGAGAGACAGACCAGCCAAGTATTTCCCACGTTATCCGTCATATGTGGAACGCGTCAGTATTCTTTCGTTTTACGGAAAGCGATCGAGCGTGGCTCTCGGTGTTTTTTTCTTCCATATCTGGCGGATAGTGCAGGAAATACTTGCCTGGTCCATCTCTCCCGAATTTACCCTTACGCATTTATACCAAATTCCTTCTTAAAACCCGTGTACCATAGAAACTTTGCTATGGGTTAAAATGACCCTGCATTCGTCTGTGAAGCCATTCTCCTTCCGAGGCTTAATGCGTAACATCTGTGACAGATGGGGGAATTATTAACCATGGCCGCAAAATTTCTTGCTTTGGCCGTATCGTTTCAAAATTCGGTTTATTAAATTAAGGTAGAAGTGCGCCAGAAGGCTTGGACAAGTGTAATACGAGGAAACATTCGAACGCCTGTAGACGTCAATGGTAATGAAAGGGTTGAAATACATAAAACGGCACAGCGTACTCGTTATTGAGGAGATCGTTGTCCGTTTATTGGCCCCAGTGAGACTGGTCTCATCGAGCAGCTGTAAATCGCGATGTAACGACACTTCCGGTCGCGGTTTGACGAAGAAAGCGAGCATTGTAGGCATCATCGTTAAATTGCTTTCCATCGTTAACGAACAGGATCTCAAGTACGCGAGTAGATTGGTTCGAAGATGGAAAGGAAGATTCATCATCTGGCCGAGTGCAATCTTCGTTGGGTGTCTTTAAACTTTCTATCTCCTTCTTTCCGCGGCGAGTTTCCGTGGAAAAAGTTCGGTTAATGAAATGGCCTCCTCGTTAAGACGGCGTGTGGATTCGAAGAACGCTACGAAGAGGTTGGTTACTTATGAGAATCATATATCGATGGGAACAGGCGAATGCTCGCCGTTACTGGATAGTTCGAGGTCTTCATTTTTGTGTAGGAATTATTAATATTAATTTCATATTCGACACACGAGGTGAAAATTAAAAATACCTCATATGTGCTGTAATGAATTTTAATAAATACTGTGTAATGTGCCAGGTCATCCCATAAGTTCGCGTCGAATTTTATAAGTCAGATCAGTATTTCCAATGAACCGTTAAATTTGTTAACAAGAAAAGGTAAGCACCTTCTCGTTCCACAGATTTTTCCTTTTGTCAAGACCATTATGTCGTCGCTGTAGAATTTTTCTTGGATTTTCATTAAAGTATTTTTCGCTTTATGGAACTTATGGAATGATCTAATGCTATAAACATTAAAATTCTTGTACGAAAGCCAAGAAAGGTAGATTTTGATTTTTATTTTAATTCCAATTCCAATTTTTGCCTCGTGTATTGAATATAAATTGGTATTAATAGAGGTTAATATTATTTGAACTATTTATTCTTCACTATAAGTTATTTGATGATTTAGTAGGTTCGAGATAAGAAATTTGTTTCGTGTTACAGATTTTAAGATATTTTCGTTCTAAATATTGGCTGCCAAATGAAAGTCGAGGAAAAACCGCTCAGGTTTCGAAGGATTAAAGGAGACATTGTAGGAGAAAACGAGTTCACTTGAAGTCATTGATACAGTTAAATAAATCAGAATACAATAATCGCGTACCAAAAGAAAATTCTAACTAAGCAATACACAAAAATTTCCCCATTAACTCTTTGAAACCTAAGCAATTTTTCTTCGACTTCCTTCTGGGTGCAGATATTTAAAGAAAAATTCCACCACTTTCTTTTGTCAAAGAAAAATCAGTATTTCACTGACGTTAGTTATTTAAAATTTCTACATGTACACACTTTAATTAAAAATTTAGAGAATCAAAAATACGAGCGAGTGTATGTACCTAAGAGTTAACCACGTCTATACAAAATCTTGGGAGAATAAGACAAAACTTGTAGGTACTGGGTTGGCCACTAAGTGATGTATTTTTGGTATAAACTAATAGTCATTTCCTTTTAAGCGAAGAAAACTTTATTGAATAATGTATTGTCCACATTGGTCTATGACACTATTATGTCACTGAAAAACAAAAGAGCACGACCTACTGCGAAAAACATATTATCGAATTACCAGTATTACCTTATAATATAAATTCGTAAAATTTACACGCGACTAAGGAATAGCAGTAGAGGCTTCTCGCAAGATCCAAATTACAAGGAGCGTGAAAGAACGCGAGTCGTGTGAGAATGGCGAAATGGAGCGACAAAGGTGTAGCACGAGTAGGAATACGAACACGCGATATCCAATACGAAACGCATTTCCCTAGCGAATTTTCCGCTGTTTTCGTGTGCGCATCACGCTGGTTCGGGATCGTGGCGTGTACGTAGAATCGTGTGGAAGGCCATCAGTACACAAGAGAGAGAGAGAGAGAGAGAGAGAAAGAGAGAGAGAGAGAGAGAGAGAGAGAGAGAGAGAGAGAGTAGGAGAGAATTATACTTGCATGAGCCACTCTGGCCCTCCGGCTTGAATGGTAATTAA
>NW_017100220.1:956154-978170 GCF_001263275.1 Habropoda laboriosa
GCGGTGGGGAAGCTCCGCCGATTCGTCCACGAATTTGCGATCCACGCTTCTGGAAAGGGGGAAAACGGGGAGGAAAGGGAGGGACGATCGAAGAAGGTGGTTCGATTATGGTGGAAAAGGGTAAAAGGTGGATGTATACGTAATTTTCTCGGTGGACGTTTAGTGTACGGCGAGAGGGTTTATGTTTGGGCGGTTAATGGAGGGCCATGGGTGTGGTTAAGAGAGTTTAAAGTGTCTCGTGAAGTGTGGAAAAAGTGGCGGGATCAACGAAGAAATTTAATCTTGGAGATTCTGGATGAAATTGAAAAATTCGAATTTGGAAAGGTTGAACTTGAATTTACAAATTTTCCACGCTAACTTTAATCCGAGGAAAATTGAAACGACCGTGTGCAGCGTTAAAATCTGCGCAATATTCGCATAATCTTCGTTCCCCGGTAAAATTTCACACATCCAGCATACAACTGGAATACATTTCCACCTCGACGCACGAAACGCCATTGCAAAACAGGATAAACGACGACCAATGCGAAAAGAAACAAGCCAACTTCCCTTCAAGACCCTTTTTTCACAGGAAGAATAGATCTTTCCGTGAACACACGGGCATAATTCCAGCCGAGACTCGTTTCACGATATCTCTTTCTGGTTTCTCCCGGCGTTTCTGCTACGCACGCATTCGATAATCGTAACAGAACCGTATTTGCATAATAAAGGTCCAATTAGCGCGACGAATCATATGTCAGAAGTGAAGAAGGGAGATTGCGCGTGTGAGAGGACGATAGGACCGGTCCTGCAGCCGGAAACGTCGAATTTGTTTTTGTTTCCGGCGTGCAGGAAAGTCGTATGGCCGCGATCAACAGGTGACCAGTTGAATATCGGGCGAAACGACGTTTCGACGAGCCGCAAGGAAACAATAACGCAAGAATATGAAACGATCGGCGTGAGCACGTCCAGTCCACTGGTTGATCGATGGAGATTAAACGTAAGAAGCTGTTGGAACGTTCAATTTGAAATTTTTGAAAAGTTTCGTTTGATTTCTGCGAGAAAGAAAGAACGAACAAGATATGTAACTCGTTTATTTGCTAAATACAGCTGTTGGAAAGTTGAATTGCAAACCTTTGAAAAAGTTTAATTTAATTTTTATCAAAAAAAAAATAAATAAACGAAATATCTTTGTAATGATAAAACTAAATTAAAATGGTCGTTTAATTCTTTCGGGCATAGTGGGGTAAAAAGTGTCCCACCTTTTTAGTACTTATATATGCACAGTGGGATGCTTTTCATCCCATCTTGAAACATTAGGATAACGATAACTTAATCTGTTTTCACAAGTTTCACGGTGAGACTATTTGTCTCATCTAATAATGAAACATTTAAGCATTTCTTTTTAAGTTTGAATCGTTTTACATCATAATTTACCGTTTATAAATAAAACAAACCTATTTTCTTACATTTTTTGGAAATAAAATTTCCGTGCAGCTAGAGTCCCTCTTTGGTCTTAGAATCCTGTGTCCCGAAGAGTCAACGAGGGAATACAGCGTGATTTCTAGTTAGAAAATCGTGTTTCCAATGGTCAAATTTGAAAGTTCAATTTTTCAAGATAGAAGAACACTGTATTTTGTCGATTAATATGAAATCACCTTTGCGTTAGTTTGATCCAAATTAAAAAAAAAAAAATATAGATCTTATAATTGGTGAATAGGATCAGCATTAAGGCGATTTTCCATTAATGGACAAAGTGGTTTTCCTCCTTTCTGAAAAACTCGGTTTTCACTACTTTTCACTATTTCGCAATTTTACCATTGGAACGACGAAATGTTCCCAACGTTTCGATTGTAACATGTTCCATACTGTGACGGGAGGCTAGGTTAGGTTAGATACGTTTAACAGCTTTCACAGTGTAACACAGACCGATTGTTACCAGTAATTACCAGCAGTTAGAGGCAGTAGCGGGTAATCAGTAGTAGCCTTTAACTGGCTACAACCGCATGTATCTTTGTAGTCCGGTTTACACTCGCGATCGATATCGAAAAGTTCGTTGTATAGAAGGGAGATTTATTACTCTGCAGAAAAAGTCGTAGCTGCAGATAATTTTGCTGCATTTAAAAATAGAAACGATTAACTTTGATCGCCGCAAATAGAAGCCATTGAAACCATCATTAAGTCAGACACTCCGCGCAAGTAATTAAATAATTAACGAATCAATCTACTACGTACAAATGCCATTAAGAACGAACGGCGTACTCCAGAAGAATCTCATCCGACAACTAAATAATCTACATACATATACATATACTGCAAATAAAAGCCATTCAAATCATCGTTAACTTGGACACTTCGCGGTAATCGTTGAATAATTAACAAATCAATCTGCTGCAAATAAAAGCCATCAACTATGACACCCGACACGAAAAATAATCCAACAATTGGCTAATCAATCTATCAAAAATAAAAGACGTTTAAATCGTCATAATTTCCCAGTAATTAGGCAATCTGTACGTTAGAAATCAGAACCAATCGAATCATCCACGAACTGCATAGTACACTCCATTAACAAGCATGCATCAATGAAACTAGCAATCTCCGACAGCCCAAAACCACCGGTAAATACCTGCGCCACAAAGAGGAGCGTATCAAAGGGCGGTTTACACGAATCGGTGATGGTCTTCACCAGGAATATCTATCAGCGAGATAAACGAGCGTAGCAAGTATATATGGGAAACCCATCGAGAATGGGTTCGTTACGTCGACATATTCCGGTCGATCGACTTCCCTTCGTCGAGATCGCGAGCATGATCTTCGGCTCAGGAATTCCAAGGGACCTGAACCGTCCACGAGATAAATCACAAGAGGAGGCGGCTCGCTCCCTTTTTAGCTCTCTTTCAGCCTGTTTCTGTCCACGTGTCCACGCGTGCATCACAGGGCCAGCAAACTGAGAACAGCAACGCGTATACTTGTTGATTTATCGGCAGCTACACCCGCGTCACCCGTTACACCCCGTGACGCGGAAATAACGGGACACCGTGTGCGCTAGCTCTGTCATGTTTCTCTTTCTTCTTATCGAACGGAGGGGCAAAGGGGACAAGTGGGTGGCTCTTTATGGATCGAATAGTTTAACGCTTTCCCTGTGACGTTCGACTTTATCTATGCGTTGTCAAGGTAAATTCAATATTGTTTTTGTTAATGTTTTAATAACACCCTATATGTGCGTGTGCTAGTAGCATGAGAAATGTAAAAAAGTCGGGGATTGAACGAATTTTTTTTGCTCCAAAATTGCACACTTTACAGAATAGACACATTCACATAATGGGTTAATTCGAAAGTATTAAAACACCGAAGTAGTTTAACCCTTTCACTGCGTAATTATTTTTCCATCGATTCTGTAAAGCGTGCAATCTTAGTGGTAAAAGGATTTGTTCAATCCTCGACTTTTTTTGCATTTCTCATGCTACCGATAATAATTACCATTATGCAATGACCACTTGCACATACCTAGTTCATTGTTTTGTATCTTACACATACACCAATTTTCAAATTACCAGAATCTTCTTTTCATCTGTCAAATCTACCAAAAACTATCTAATCCAGAAACTTGAACGTCTAGTTCAGTGAAGCAACAATTTATAAAGGGCAAAAACCTTTATTCATCTGAAATACAATTTTCAATATACGCAGCACACATTTTACACGAATTTTAAAATACGTGTAAGCAGGTACACGAAACGATCAATCATGAAAATACACCTTATAACGCTGATTTAATCGAAAATGATTTTCAACCGGTCGCCTAATAAAGAAGCAATTCATGCTGCGCGCAAAAATCCAAGATAAACCGCAAAGTAAAAGTAACGTAAACACCAAACGCGAAAAACATCTTTAAGAACCAATTACCCTACCCATGCCAAAACCGGGTCCCAAGAAAACCAATCACGCGGTTCCCCACCGCATAACCTCCTCTCCATCCACGCGACCGCTCTCCGGCCGCGATTACGTAACCGCGGTTCGAATCGGACATTCCTCGATCCATCTCGCGATCTAATTGCCCCAAACTCTCCGTAGCCTAATTAAACACCCAGTGCATCGAAACCCATCTACAAATATACACGCGTAACGTAACAACATAAACCTACGACCCTCCTCGCCCCCCCCCCGAAAACCACAAGAAGAAAAAAGGAACCTAACCTAACCTCTTGTTTCACATTCGAAAATTCCGCTCCATTCTCCTCTCGGTTCCCTGGTGGTTGCGGTGGTCGTACGTGCGAGCCTTGCGATCGTAGAACCCGATAAGGATCCCTGGCCCCCGGCTGGCCCCTCCCGAGCAGAACGATCCCTCACGCGCTCTCGTGCCTCCTCCTCGACCTCACCGCACACCCATAAAACGCTCCGATCTCTATTCTCCTCCTTTTCCAACCTTCCACCTTCCCTCTTCCTCCTAGAGCCCACGTCTGCCACCTCCGTTTCGTGGTCGTGTTCCAAGCTTGACTTACCCTCTGTCCTTCTTCGATCGTTCGTTTCGTTCACCCTGTCTTACTCCGTATCGCTCCGTCTCGCTCGCTCTTTCCTCCTTTCTACTCTTCCCCCTCGCTCGGTGTGCCTTACTACGGGTCGCTCTTTCCCACTCGCTCTTTCTTCCACTCTGCTCTTCTCTCTCACTCGCTCTTTCTTCCACTCTACTCTTCTCTCTCACTCGTTTTACTTCACCGTGTACCGCTCTCTTGCTCACTCTGCATTACTCCCGTATCGCTCTTTCTCACTCACTCTGCATTACGCCGTATAGCTCTGTCTCGCTCGCTCTGCCTTACTACGTATCGCTCTGTCTCGCTCACTCTGCCTTACTACATATCTCTCTGTCTCGCTCACTCTGCTTCACTCGCGTATCGCTCTGTCTCGCTCGCTTTGCCGTACTCCGTATCGCTCCGTCTCGCTTCCACGGCGAACAAGTCGTCGTAAGAGCGTCTCTTTCTTCCGCATTTGTCTTCCTCGCCCCTCCAACAGCACCACGGCACCCTGGCGAAGCTGCTATCCTCGTTGCATTCGGGAACAAGGGTCGTACCTGCGGAGTTTCCGCTCCCGTCCGGCCGGTTCCCTCCCTCCAGACCAGGGACTCTGGTGTTATCCTTGTTCAACCTTAGTCCCGAGTAACGCTGTCTCTAGCAGAGGTTCGTGAAGCATACTGTCCTTGTTCGTTCAATGGGCCGTATGCCACGGCGCATCGCGAGGAATAGCTGGTTTTTTTGCTGCTTTCGCTTTTTTTCTCCCTCGTTCGCGGTTCCTCGCGACTCTATGAGAGTGTTCCTGGGTTCTTGCCTGCGGGTAGTTGTTTTTTTTTTTTATTGCTGGTTCTGTGAGTACAAGGGGTTCGACGCGGTTTTTTCCTGATTTCGTGACTCGTTCTTTTTTGCCTTTTTGTTGGGTTTCCTTGGGAATGGGGTGCGTTACCTTGTTCGCGCGAATTTATGGGTTTTTTTGGAGGAGGTACGGTGGGTTGGGTAAGTAGTAGGGGAAATCGTGCTTGAAATTGCGTTATATGTAAAATGTGAGTACTTTGGTTTGCAAGTACTGCAATGGACAGTAATATGTGGTTCCGGTGAAGGTAAATTGGCTACCTCGTGACAGTGTGGGGAATCTTAGTACTTTTGGTTCTCGTTTGGAAGCACAGATTGAAGCTATTTTATGTAGATATAAAAGAAATATTTTAAACATTCTTACTTTCACATGAAGTTCTTCGATTCTCCATTCATAAATCTGTGTTAATATTTTCCTACCTGCAACCACATCTTAAATCTAATCGTCCCTATGTAGTGTTGCTCAAACTTCAACTAAAAAATTATTCAAATACTATCTATTTCATAGGCGAATATAAAAGCTCTAGAAAATTGAAAATTTCTCAATTTCCCAATGACAAAATCTCAAATAAAATATTCACTCTTCCATTCGCAAAACTCCATATCCACGTATCTGTCCAGAAAACTCAACATCTTCATCGACCAATTCCAAACCGAAATTTGGCGAACAAGAAAGTGTCTCGGAACGTTATTTCACGAGGACTGCAATTATTCAATTAATACTCCTTCCACTTTTCAGTCATAAAAGAGAATTGCCTCTCGGTCGATTATATCATGAATTATCGATTAATATCGTCGTCCCATCTGTACATACAACCGTCTCATTTCCTCTCTGCAAGATAATGCACAGTCGTTGCAGTCGGAGAACGTTGTCGCGTTTGCAGCACGCGAACACGCACGCGTGTCTCCACGGGCGTGTACGTGACGATCGCGGCGCTTACACTGGGTCAAAAATGCTCTCTCGACGCCGGGACTCGATGGGTTTATGAATAATAAAAACCGCGGTCGACCCGTATTTTCGGACGCTTTCGCCAGGATACGCCTGTGAACGTCGTAAAAAGCGTTCTTTTTCACCGCTCAAGATACTCGAAATTTTGGAAAAATAGGAATTAGGTAGAAATTTTGTTCGCGAAAATTGACAGAGATCGAGAAAATTTTGAGGAATTTCTTTTGCGGAGATTTAGAGAAAATATCAACTCGTTAACACAGTGTTCTATTTCGGTGACACTTTAATTTTTATTTTTTGCGACACTTGATGATAATACAGTGGAAATGATAAATTCATTGATTTCTTTACCACGTTGTCGAAGACAATGAAAAATATAATTTAGACGTTAATGGGTTGATTCATAATTCAGGTGAATACTTTACCTATTTTAATAAGAAAAGGTGAAATTGAGTCAAAGACTATTGTTGAATTCTTCACACTTTCATTTTTACGCCTGTTTTGCTTGAACAGCGAGTCAGAGAATATCTTTGTTCACCCGATGAATACTTCGCTTCTGACAACTACTATTGTGAGTCAGTAGTAACGCCATAAAATGTGTGAACAAAGATTTTCTCATTCTGTGCACTGTTAGAGACGTTCTTCAATTTACCAAAATTGAAAAGCGAAACATCGTTGAAGCTGTAAAACTATCACTATTATTACTCTACGGGGAAACGATTTCTCCTGTATCACACCATAATCATTAACTAAGGAAAATAATTTATTTGTTTATTCAACGTCTGCAGAGTTAGTTACTATAAAAATTTCAAGGAAATGCTTGAAGGGAACATCTCGAAGTGACAATCACCGATATTGATGAAACTTTGGTGTATGGCAATACTCAAAAAAATATTTGACACGCTTCTTTTATCGGCAATCCTCCAAAATTGAAGAAGTGAAAATCGTCCTCAAAGATCCTCAAAAACATATTTACTCCACAACACAAAATTATTTATTTTTTATTTTTCAAATTTGTCGTTAAAAAGTACGAAATCCGCCAGTTTACACTCCTCTATCTGCAATAGTTTCCTCTAGTAACCTTCTATCTCTAATAGCTTCCGAGATATTAAACTAAATATATCCGCTATCTCCAACTTCCAGGACGATTTTTACTCCTTCACTGTGCACCATTACCGATATAAAAAATACATGCCGAATATCTTTTCAAGAACTACTATTATACTATAAATTTTCATAAAAATCGATGATAATCACTTCGGTGTCTTTCCTTGTCAGATTTGAATTCTTAACAAAGTTACAAAGCGACAAGTGAGCCACTCAGAAGACAAAATGATTAACTCCACTTTTTCAAATTCTTCCAATTTGATTTATTTACTTATTTATTTTTACAGGAAGATTACACAAGAATAGGTAAACAAAATGAGAAACTTACAAGACTGTCAATATGTGCTACGAAGTAATGAGCAGAAACACTGAAAAAATTTAAACGTTGTGCGTGCCAGTTCGCAGTTTCACAAATTCGGTGTACAGGGTCCGTGTTCGAGAAGTTTGATGAGTATCTTCGAGGCAGGAAAGGTTGAACAGGTCTAAGTAAGCGGTCTAATTGCAACATAAAAATTTATTAATCGCAATAGTTAAGTACAGCGAATGGTATCATTAATAACCTTAAGAAGGAACAAAATATCTGAAAATATCCCAGGAGTTTCCACAGATTTTACGTTTAGTATCGAAGCATATGCTTGGTGCTTAACTCTTTATAAATAAAAAGAAAATTAATAAACTTAATTAGCTGGAGTGAATCACTTCAGCTTCTGAGTGGCCCAAGTAACTCTCGTAAAAAGAAAAAAATGAGCGATCCATAATGATCGACGTCGTCCATGAGCAGAATCCACGGAGCGTGGCAGAGGGGCCAGGATCGAGGCTCGTGTTCCTGTCTCTCCGCGGAGTCACGTGGCTCGAACGCACGATTTCGCAGCGCGTCGAGTCGATGACACTGGATTCGCGACGCACGGATCGATCGAAGTACCGTTTCTAGAACCGATAGTTCGCTCGACACGCTCGACGATTGTGATTTATCGTTGGCAAACTGTTGCTTGCCACGCTGTCGCCGACACTTGCTCTCGCGGGGACAACGATCGTTCTTGATCACGAAACGGAGCCTTGTGAAACGATCGTGAGACAAAAAGGTTGAACAGTGAAATTCGCGAGTAACATTGCGTAATGGCTCTTGAACAAGTTGCCATTGCATAGATCATTCGTGTTACTATTGTTTGCTACTTTTCTTATTGCTTTGTTACAATGAAACTGGCGAGCTTAAATGGACGAGGAAGGTTGCACCGAACCTTTTTGGGGGAAATTGTAAAAATTGACATAGCTGCTTGTTTACTGAAATTATTTGAAAATTGCCACTTGGGGAATTGTTATCTTATAAATTAAAGTCTTTCGTTGTAATCATTAGTCCAGCTAAGATTTAATTTTTCCGATTTCCTGAATTTGCTAAAATTATTTGAAAATTGTTACATTATGAATGAAAGTTTTTCGATTTAATCGTTAGTTCAACTATAAATTGATTTTCTCGATTTCTCGAATTCCTTAAAATTGCCATTTGGAGTATTGTTACTTCATAACAGAGAGTGTCTCGTTTGTATCGTTAGATCGGTGAAAAATCGGTTCTCTTGATTTCCTGAAAATAAGATTCGGTGATAATTTTTCCTTCTTTTCGTCGCCCATGTGATTTCCTTTCTTTGCAGTAGCAATATCTAGTCCCAATCGTTAGCGATCGTTTAATCAGTTTGCAAATCAGTTCTCCCCGATTTCCTGAAAGTAAGGTCCAGTGCAAATGTTCCCTTCTTTTTCTCACACGTTTAATCTCCTCTTTTCTGCAATAGTAATAAGTGCATAGAATTACTGTCACAATTAAAGTGTAGGCTTTAAAAAACTGTTACACATGCTTGGTGTAACTAGAAATCAGGATAAACTGGTACCAAAACACATTCTACCAGAGCTACTTACGTGATTCAATATTCACTCCTTTAATCTAACCTGAGCAGCTTCAAAACCAGCTCCACTTACGTTATTCTCTTTTTCTTCCGAGATTTATTTAATGAATATATGTATTTAGGCAATTCAGTCTGTTTCCTAAGGATAGAAATTTCTATTATTTTTACCCGTGAGACTTGTACGAGAGACAACTCTGAACATTGAAAATTGAACCGTGCAAATAGAATTATAAAATTATGGCGTTGGGATTGTCAAATTCCACCAGACTAATTCTAGATTAACAACATGTACGTGGTGTGATCAAAAAGAAACCGAACATTGTTTATAACAATTTTATTAGTCGCCGAATTTATGTTTAACTTGTGTCTCCTTCGAAATAGTCCCCCCCTGCATTGATGCACCGATCCCAACGGTGCTGGAACGCTTGTTGAAAATCATTTTCTCCAAGCGTGTCAAGCACTTGTTGCGATTCAGTTTGTATTTCCGCCACAGTGTCGAAACGTCGCCCCTTGAGCTTCAGTTTCATTTTTGGAGACAGAAAGAAGCCACAAGGGGCTGAATCTGCAGAGTAGGGAGGATGCGGGATAACCACCATGGCGTTGTCATGGTGCAGAAGCCAGTTCCGATTTTTCCACAATTCTGGCCTTTTCCGACGAACGTCTTCACGTAATCGTCTTAAAACGTCACAATAAAAAGTTGCATTAACTGTCTGATTAGGAGGAACAAATTCCCCTAATGTCGAATAAAACGATTAACATGCTCTTTGTCGCACTTCGCACTTGTCGTGCCTTTTTCGGTCTTGGTGACTCTAGTCGCTTCCACTGGGATGATTGTTGCTTTGCTTCCGGATCACAGGCGTAAATTTTTTCGTCTCCTGTAATAGCCCTTGATAAAAATTTTTCAAGTTTAACACAAAACTTCGCGTTCGCACGTTGTTCAAATGTAAGGTTCATTCCTCGACCGCAGAACCACACAAACGCACTTCTACTAAATAATTCGTAGCACACTTGGCATACAGACGCATAAGGGGATAGAGAAGTGACCCCCAAAGTCACTAACAAGCAGAGTCCGGTTTCTTTTTGATCACACCACGTATATTTCACACTTAAAAATCATCTCTTCGTAAATTTCACTAAACTCCTTCCATTGCTAACTTTTCACCTTCCCAAGAAGATTACAATAATTATAAAATCGAGCCAGACTAACTCAGGCTAAGTTACAACACGAAGATTTCACATTGGAAAATCACCCTTTTCAACTATAAATCGAAGTAGATCTCTCCAATTGCTAGTTTCTCAAACAAAACGTTCCAAAGCAACGTTATTCTAATCGAACTGCCTCAGAATACAAGTGTGTAAAGCTGAAGACCTTGACACGATTCTCTAAAAAAATTCACCCTTTCAAACCCTGTGCTCGTCGATTCTTCTGTATAAAAATTCCCAACGCTTATGCGCTTAAATATCGACTGACCTCCCCTAGTTTCGATACCATCGATGTTCTACCCGAGAAGTCACCGTGGAAACAGCATGAAGTCAGTTCCCGGTCTGATGATGGAAGAGCATAACACTCGAAGGGGTTAAAGGCTGGGTGAAGTTGCACGGGGAAAGGGTCAATATGGCGGGGGACATAAATCTCCGCTCGTCGTTCTTGGTGGTGGCCACGTCGAAGAGCAGCGTAAGAACCGACGAGGAGAGGGAAGCAAGCGAGAGAGAGAGAGAGAGATGAAAGAGGAGGTGGTGCCAGAGAACGGAAGGCAGAAAGGCCACGGACAGGCTGTTCGTGTGACTGCACTGGGCCCTTTGCTGTCGTAATTAGGCACTAGAGTAGCGTGAGTGTGAATTGCTTGAAGAAAATTGCGGAAGAAATGATTCCAAAATTTTTATTAATATTTTCAACATTTTAGTATTTTAAAATTTAGTTAAACGTGCAACAGTTCGCGCGACTGCATTAACACTCTGCTGTCATAATCAGGCACTATTTAAACTAGGGTGATTGTGAATTTCTTGGAAAATATTGCAAAAGATGTAGTTTCGAATGGTTTCATAATGTGAAAATTTGAAAATAGGTGGAACATTGTTATTCGTTTATTTTATTTATTTACTAGCTTAAATTACTTGAATTACTTCGTTCGTGAGAAGAAAAATCACGGTTGATTACAATTTCACACTCTGTAAAATTTCGTTAAAAAGAAGCAAGTGCTAATTGGTGCTAATTTCGATGAGGTAACCAGCCCTCAACCCTCGTCGTACCTGTCTGGGGCCCAGCATTCTTCCAGGTGTCGTCCGAGACACATTTACGCTACTTTGTTTCAATTCCAATTAATTAATTAGACACTAATTAAGACACCACTGCATTTTATAAAATAAATTGTAAGGAAATTATCGCGTACTTACTCCTCGTCAGAATTCACTTTTCCACTTTGAAAATGATTTCGCATCGTATTATAGACCGATAAGATACGTCTACGAAAATCTTGAATTATAGTGAATATGTGAAGAGCAACATCTGCAGTTGCTAAAAGGAACCTTGGCATCTTTAAAAGCCACTTTCTACGCCAGATAGGTGTACCCTAAAAATCTTGACACGTTCTGTGATATATGGGGTGTCCCACGGCATTCACTGGAAGTAAGAGCTTCATTAGGCGGGCAAAGATGTTCGAGTGAGACAGATTTGAAGAAGGAAGGCGGAAAGAGGAAAAATTCAACGCTAACTCCTGGACGAAATATGAAATAAATTATAAAAGAATCGAACAATCTTCAATAATAGTAATAGGAATTCATTGGTTCAGAGATTTCCTTAAAATCCATCTTAAATCTCTAAATAATCTTGCATGACGGCGACAAACGCAAGAGTCTCAATATCATACCCCAGCATCCACAATTCCAGAAAACCGAAGAAAGCAGTTCTTTTCTTTTCGTCGAAGCAGAAATTCTACAGAAAGCTAAAAAATGGTTTCTTCGCAATATCTTCGCAACAATAAATTGCTTCCCGTCAAATAGAACACCAAATTCCTAAATTCCGCCATACCTATCCACAGCATCCAACATTCCAAGATCGACAGAACTCCTCCCGTGAAAAATAGAAAAACAACCCGCAAGTAACGCCTTGAAACAATTCCACGTCGATGTACACAGAATTTCGAGTTTCCCTTCAAAAAACAAATCCGGAAGAACCAGCCAGAACCTCGACGAGTTCTCGAAACTGGCGAAGGAAACATAGGTTCCGCAAGAGAGCGGAAAAATGTGGAAAAAATGCTCGCGGGAGGCTGCAACGGTCACAAAGCCACGTCGAGGGTGAGATTAGGTGAAATGGACGCGAAAGAACTGGGGAGGAAACCGAGGTATCCCGGCGAGAGGAGGCTAAGGACAATCGAAGAGACGGTGACGGAGGGGGGAGAAGTGTGGAAGGAGGACAAGGAGAGAAGGATCGGTAGGCGCCTTGTCGTTTCGCTTCATAACGACCTTCGGCGTTGTCGGTGTTGCTTTTCCCGACCCTTCCAGGCAAAAGAGAGTCGTCGACTACTTGTCCTACAATGAGGACCGCCGCCACGCCAGGAGGTGGTCCCTGACCGGAATAACGAGCCGAGAAAGACGGAGCACGGGGCCCGCGGTGTCCTTCGGCCCGCTTCACCTTCCTCGCCGCGGACTTCGAGGGGACGGTAACGACCCTTGAAATCGCTTGCACCCTGGCTGAAGGAAGTACATACCGCTGTTGCAGCAGCTCCTTTCTAATTCCGCGCTCGTGCAATTCGTGCACGTTATTTCGTTTGTTTCTCCGCGGTGAGGTAACTCGAGCTTTTTTTCGGATTTTTAGGTTAGGTTTGCTTTTGAGGATTTCGAATCGGTCTTTGTTAGCGATGAAATCTACTTGCTATGACGAGACAACTTGTGTTCTTTGCGATTTGTGGATTTAACGTAGATTTCGGCGAATTGGAAGGGATTTCCGACTAATTTTTTGTTGTTCGTAAATGTTCTTCCTTTTTTCTCGGGAGGTAATTTGGTCTTTCTGGGGATTTTTGGGCTGGGTTTGGATTTGAAGATTTTGAATCATTCTGTGTTGATGATAGAAGCTTCTTCCTACGATGAGGTAATTTATATTGATTCTGATTTGAAGGTTAGGTGTAGATTTGGGTAAGATAGAATAGCTTTTTTTTGTTATTGAAAGTTTCTTCCTTTCTGACGAGCTAATTCGTGCTTTCTTCTGACTTTCAGACTAAGTTTGGATGAAAGTTTCGTTCTTTGACGAGGTATCTTGTGTTTTCTTGCGACTTTTAGGTTAGGTTTGAATTTCGGAATTTCGAATCGTGTTCTAGTAGTGACGAAAGTTTATTTTTTTGATGGACTAATTTGCATTCTTTGTGATTTGTAAATTAAGCGTAGATTTGAGTAAGATAGAAAGGCTTCCGACTAATTTTCTGTTGTCGATGAAAGTTTAAGGTATCTTGTACTTTGTCCTGATTTTTAGGTTAGGATTGGATTTGTGTAAGGTAGAAGTGATGAAAACATCACAAGGCAAGGGGTTAAACTAACTAAAACGCAACCCTAAAGTACAATAAATAACGTTTCATAACAAAAAACAATCGACTATTTATACTTAACCCAAAATACATCGCTAGAAGAGCGGGCTTATACGAAGCTATCAGTGCCACAGTGTTCTAACCTCAAAAAGTTTGTTTTGAGGTTATAGTTAATAAAATTATTGACGTTTTAAAATATTTTTCTAAGTTTCTATTGTATTATACGAAGCTATCAGTGCCACAGTGGTGTCCTAACCTCAAAAAGTTTGTATCGGCTAAATTATCGACGTTTTAAAATATTTTTCCAAGTTTCTATTTTCATATGTATTACATTACGCTACTATAGAATTAAAATTCTGCTGTATACGAGGCGATTTACGTTGAAATACGGATCAGGCCACTATTCTGCCGATAGCCTCGTACAGCGTCCCAACATTTTCCGAGGTAACTGTATTCCACGAGTGAAACGATCGCAGATCGATACAGTCAGGTTTTCACGTTTCACGCCTTGGATTAACGACGATCTTGGTGCGTGCATAGGTGTCCTCATTCACGAGGCTAACGATATTTCAACGCGGACGTAGAGGCGACGACGATTAACGTCCCTGCAAAATTGTGACGCAGAACCGCGCGAATTTACGGGCAGAGGCCGGTGTAATGTCGGCTCCTAGTCGGCCGTTATCCCAGGAAACGAGCTGTTCGAGTACGCGTAATTTCATACACCGCCATAACCGCGTTTATTCTTTCCTTCCCCGCCCCATCAACGTGGCAACTCTCGCGCGGTCGAATAACAGAATCTCGCGTATTCGGACACAGGCGAAACCAGGTCAGCTCGTAGAACTGACGGCTGAACAATGGATCCTCCGTCGTTTAACACGTCATAACGAGAAATGGTAATAATATTACCCGGAGCTTATGCGAAACACATTGTTATACGCGCGTGGAAAAACGTGAAAAGGAAAGCGTATAATGGTGAAACGAAAGTTTCAACAGCATTTCGTTCATAGAGCAAGTATTTCATTTATGTCCATTTTTAATTCGTTTCTTTCTATTGTTTATTTCGTCTGCAGCGGTTTCTTTCGTTTTTGAATAAATAGTTTAATTTGCCGAGGAAATTGTTCTACACTAACGACCAAAAGTTTCAGACTACTTATCAATTTACACTGAGATTGAACCTATTGTCTATTTTTTATGACAATTAATGTTGCAGGGATCAATTTACATCGTTTTGGTAGACTTGGGTAATAAAGAAGTCAGTAAAAATCTTTTAAAGTTTTAAGCTTTCTCTGAAAACTCTTTCGTTCTTAGCCACACAGAGGAGAGATTTAGGTGTTCGCGGTTGAAATGCAGCTCGTTCTACAGTTCAAACTGCGCTATTTCCTTTTATCCCACAAGCAACCAAACTGTTCTCCAAAATCACGCAAGTTCGACGAACCCCAACTTTCCCACTTCGTCGGAACATGCTCCAATGGCTTCAGTAGCGAGTTCTTTTGATCCTCGTGCAACAAATTCGATCTATTTTTCTGTATTGGTAGCTTCTTCAAAATCTTAAATGAACTAGTACAACTCCTTCTAATACATTTCTAAAACAAATAGTTCAAAATGAGACTTCGCTAAAGTTCTTCAAAATGCAACTCATTCCACCATTGAAATTATACTATTCTTCTTCAAAATCTCTATTGGCTTTAGGTAATAAATTAAGAGATGACATTTCAATTATAAACTCTTCTTTATTTTTTATACTCTCCACGCAACCATGAGAGATCGACAAACGCTGAAAGGAAAAAGAAGCACATCAGCGTCCACCCACACTAAACAGATGGTTACTACATACGTTATTCTTCTATGTATGTTTATATTAATCTGTCTCAGTAGACGCTGAAAGGAAAAAGAAGCACATCAGCGTCTACCCATACTAAACAGATGGTTACTACATACGTTATTCTTCTATGTATGTTTATATTAATCTGTCTCAGTATGTTGATCATGTTTGCTGTTACTACTACACACACACTCATTCCTCCTAATAATCCAACAATCTTAAATGAACTAGTACAACTCCTTCTAATACATTTCTAAAAAAAATAGTTCAAAATGAGACTTCGCTAAAGTTCTTCAAAATGCAACTCATTCTACCATTGAAATTATACTATTCTTCTTCAAAATCTTCTTCAAATCCGTCCCTCAGTTTCTCATCTTAATAGGACACAATGGCAAAGAATCAATTAAATGAAAATATAAATAATTAATTTTGTAAATTCATAGAAAATAAAGAAAAAATTTTTTCTACAAATTTTTACCGGAAAAATGTGTCAAATTGGCACGAGGAACGGATGAGGGTTGAATGAACTAGTACAACTCTTGATGTATTTCTAAAAAAAATACTTCAAAATGAGACTTCGCTAAAATTCATCAAAATACAACTGATTCTACCATTGAAATTACACTATCTCCTTTGACTTTTCTCACAAGCAACCAAACTGTTCTCCAAAATCACGCAAATTCGACGAACTCCAACTTTCCTATTTCATCGAAACGTCCATCAATAGTCTCAGCAGCGAACCAATTCGATTCTCATGCGATACACACAAACTGCACACTCCCCATCGAGTTCCCGCGATAATTGATCGTATTTAAACTACGTGGGGGGGACTCGAAGAAAGCGTACGTAAATACAGTCCGAAAAGGCGTTTCACGCTATAAATCCGCGGTCCTCCTGACCTTGTTAAAGCCGTATCTCGGGAAGATCTTCAGCACGTACGGCAGGTTTCAAGAGCATACTTGCCACCTGGCGGCAAAGTATCTTCGCCTTCTTCCCTCTTCCTCCTCTTCTGCGTCCGTTCCTGCTGCCGCTGCTTCTGCTGCTTCCTTTCGCAGTTACGCGACAAAAACTAGTCGCATGCTTAGCTAAATGCTCTCCCGTTGCTCCTTGTCCTTGGTCCTCGTCCTTTTAGAAAAGAAACCGAAGCCGTCAGCTTCTTCTTCTTCGCCGCGACACGGCTACCGTTTCCTCCTCTGTCCCGCGTTCCATCGAGGTCCACGCATCGAGCCACGCAAACGACGAACGAGAGAGAAAGATATTCCGCAGGAGGGACGATTCTTCGCGTGGGTTTATGTGCTTTCGAAGATGGAGGAGATGGATGGACACTGTGCTGAAGAAGCGACTGAATCAGGTGCCCTTAGGAATGTTCCAGTGATTTTGGAGAGCAGTTTCGATGCTTGTCAAGTGATTTGGAGAACTTTTGTAAAATTTTGTGTAACACGAAAAATTCGTACTTTGTTGTATTCTGATTTTTCTTTATTCATGAGAAGAAACGTTAGGGTGCGTGTCCATTTTAGAGTTAAATTATCGCGAGTTACTCTCCAATGTCAAATTTCTCGTACATGGTGTTGAGAGAACTGGCAGAGAGAGTTGGACACACAATTTTGAGAATACTAGAAAGTCAAAAATCCATCAGGTGGACACTGTACCCTTACAGCCGAGTTCAAGTTTACATTTACTGAAAATGTTGAAAAGCAAGAATTGATAATTATTATAAAGAAATGAAATGAGATGTATGAAATATGTAAATATGAAAAGTTTCGAATCGCCTGCTGATTTACGGGAAAATCGAGTATGCTGCTAATTTTTTGTAGATTTGAAATTGATGCTGCGGAGATAGATAGCATTTTACCTTATCTCGATTGATTTGAACGAGGAGAAATTGGTTGGAATTTTTCTTTCTTTTTGGAAATTTTTGTGTAACTTGTAATGCGCAGTGATTCCAAACATTTTGCCGGTAGTGTACATAGCGTTGAATAAAATCACACAAAATTTCGTGTTCCACGCGAGTTCTCGTAATTTTCAGACCGTAATGTATCAAAACTATGTTCTCTGAGTATCGTGTTACGAGGTAATTATTACGTTACTTGTATTATTGCAATATAATAATTAAAAAATTATTAATAACACATGTTAATTGATAAAATGACTTAAAATGGACTTAAACAGTAGCTTTGTAAAGTGCATAAAAATTGAAGAACTAACAATAATCTCAACTTTTTATCAAAGAAGAGAAACGACAGTAAAGAAGTAGCAAATTAACTCTAAATATGATTCTCTTTCTCTCAAGTGGTGTGAACGTTGAAAAGAAGTTAACATGTTGAACGCCGGACCAATTCCACATAACTTGTCCACGGTGCCGGAAAGAATTTTTTATTCTAATATGTACAACACATTGCAATATGCATACATTATTGGATTGCTTAACTAACAATACGTTCGCTAGATTAATCTTAGCTATAGCGATCGGGTAGTTAATAGTTAAAAAATAAAACTACACCTATCCCTCGATTTACGCGGTACTTTATTTCCACGAATTCACTTTCACACGGTTTTCAAAATAACGGCTTTCCAGAAATATAAACTGTTGAAAATTAAAGTTTATGCTGCGCACATATTTGTACAATCATTTTTTAGCACCGTTCGTTTGTTGACACTGGCGTTAAACCAAAAAATGAACGGAATTTCCCCCATTTTTGCACACAAAAAGCATTCATATTGTAACGTAAAGTTTGCTGCCGCCGCGGATCTTTCATTGGCGACCGGCTATTTCGCCTTCATCTCGAAACTAAACCCTGATTTACACGGTTTTTCATCCAAAACGCCATGATTTCGATTTACACGGTATTCTGAGGAACCGATCACCCGTGTAAATCGGGGGACAGGTGTATTTAAATATGCTGTGTGATGCATTAGGTGAAAATTTGACAAATACCACCGTTTATTCAAATTAAATGCTTTTACTAATTTTGTGACCGCCGGTCACCGATGGCCCCCACGGGCATTCGACGTGTTAATAAGCATTTTAGAAGCGTTTTAGCAGGAGTAACGTTCTCTGCTTGAACAATTTTCATTACAACTTATTTAGCAATTATTACTACGAAGAAGAATAGCTCTGCCGAAGGATCCTCCTTGAAAAATTCTGCAGAGAAAGTGTCGCAGAACGTTGAAAAGCGCAGGATAACCCAGAGAGCGCCTCTGAAAATCATTTCCCTCGGCACATACTCAGCATAAAGGTCCCGTTGAGTTTCCAGGTACCTCGTTGCCTCGTCCAGTAACTACAGTTACTCAAACAAATCGCTTTTCCGCGTACTCGAGCACCCCAATACCTCACGCCTGCAAAGCCTGCTAAAACAAACATGAGCAAGCCGCTATGCAACATTACACACTCCCTCGTCGGAAAAAGGATTCTCGATCGAACGACAAATCGGGTTCTCTACGGTTCGATTCCTCGTTCCCCTCTTTTGAGCACAAGCGTAAATTCACCAGTTGAAATTGTTGCAACAATTCGTTTCTCCACTTTTGTTTCTCGTTAATGTCGACATTCCGCGCTGTGCATAACTTCCGAGAATGCAAGTTTTATGGAAGAAAACAGGACGAAATAACAAATGACCGAGTGAGTTACTTCAGAAACGATGTATGCGACCAGTTTTCACTTCCAGTTTTTCAGAAAAACGACAGAAACGGTTTCGTTCCAGTAGTTCCTGCTCTAAAAAAAAATTAGAAGAAAAATGACACTTTAACAAGTTTGCGGAAAAAAGTGAATTTTCGATACTGTAGAATTATCGTTTGCAACTGACTTCCTTTTCTGCGTGTTCACTTCTATTTGTATCGTTAGGAAGCATAAAAGTAACATAAAAATTCACTTTTGCAAAATTCCCAGTGATCATTTGGGCCTAGCCAAGCGCAGTATTAGATTGAAGGTTTCTACGTTATTCTGAGAAATTAAGCGAGCAAATATCCACTAAAGAACTAACAAACAAAATAAAAATACGCGTCTATCTCAAAACCGCCAAAAATGTTATCAGAACCGATCAATTCGAGAAATAATTGAGAAGTTTTCTAAAAAAAAAAAGTGCCTATAGTACAAAATAATGAATTAAGTAAATTTTCGTTCAACCTACGGATCAACTGTACACGGTTCACCAAAAAGTGCTGTTCTAACCTTTATCGATGGAATATTCAAACGAAATTTGGAAAGAAGATTTCTCGACATATTGAATTCACCGAAAGAGGACCCATAGACCTACGAATCTCTTCCAGACAGTTCCTCGATTATTTTAACGTGACTCTAAAACTTCGTTTCAACTTTCCCCGGCAATATGAAACGTGTAAAATTTTTTTACGTTAGAAGATACCGTCGAAAGTGCCGAAAAGTAGGAACTTTTGGAAAAACGACAAGGACAATGAAAGAAAGAGAAAAGAGCGAGAGAAGGAGGAAACGGGAACGGTGAACCGTTATATCCCATCTGGCTGTACGGAACATAGATCGTACGACGGTTGCAGTCGCGACTAGGATTATGACGTCATTCCGTCATGCGCCATCAAGCATCGCCGTCGCCGATTACGTTTCCTTCTTCGTCGCTGCACCGGTTGAAACGCGACGATGCCTGCAAACCGTGGGGATAGAACGAGACAGTATTTGCTACCGGTGTCTGATTTTAGATTAGAGGTCGGATACGGTGTTGTGTCCGGACTGCAAATTTTTTGATTTGAACGTGTCTCTTCGGGGGGGGATTTAAATCGCTAACGCTGGAAATGAGGGTCATTTTTCAGGGAAATGAACGGTTTTAGAAATTCGGCCTTATCGGGTTCGGTTTTGAGAGCATTTTTACCTACAGTGGGTAATCAAATTATTAGAGCCACCTGTAAGAAATTGGCGGTTTTAGATTGTAACGATTAATTTTCAGGTGAAAACCTAGTTATACCGAATTCTTATTATTTTTGTTTTTTTTTATGGAGATGTTTACAAATTGCAAATATACACTTGGCTACAGTTTAGGCACTATTATCTGCTGTATGAACGTTACTATGCATCAGTACTGAAAATCGCCATTTGAGAACCATGAGTTAGTTTTCTTGGTTCATAGATTTTGAGCATTTTAATTTTCGTTGCAGCGTGTTTACTGCTTCTAATGCATAGTAAATTACTTGAAATGTGTCGAAAAAGAATCAAGGCTGTAATTGCAGCAAGTGAATAAAATACGATAGCTACGATATCAACACAACCGGATTAACAATCTCACCCAAATTTATCCAGTATCAAAAAGTGGCCATTCCTATTTTTATCTTTTTAATAATTCTTTAAATAAATTTTCATTTCATTCGGTATTTCCAAATTCGTTTCTGTTTTATATACTCTAAGCATATTTTGCAGTAATTATTTAAATAAATTTTCAAATTAATTCTTGTGTCCTTGTATACTACAAGTGTGTAATTATCGTATCAGTGCTCAACTAGTAGAATTGTACCTACATTTTATCTTCAGAACAAAATTGTTAAATATAGATTTTATATTTCCGAACATGTAATTCTACAAAGAGAACTCTTACACAGTTTATACGATACACTTATAATTTTTACCCTACTTTAAAACAGCCACACTGCTTACAACAGAGAGACGACGGAAGTGTCGAAGAAGATAAAGAGAAGGAAAGGATGTCGCGAATAAAATACAACGAAAAAATGAAAACGCCATACGCGGTGAATTTAAAGCTATATCTTCTACAAAAATTAGCGTAAACGTTCGCGAGCACGATAGAAATGGATTAAACCGACGCACAGTGGTCCAAATAGCCGATTTAGCTGGCCAAAATTAAAAATTCCTTTATATCGGTACAAATATTAATTAAATATAATTGTTTTTATTTATGCAAAAAGTTGTATACAGATATATAAGGAACTATATTACATAGTGTGTAATAATATGATGCATATACAGAATAATAATGACAATAATAGTAGCAATAATAATAATATTATGAATTTCATTCTGCACGAAATTATGGACCAAAATAATATATGCTAAAAATAAATAAGATGTATATCGTGCGAAAAGTGGTTGAATTTCAGAATACTTCTCGTTTTGCTTGCAATTCTGAACTGACTCTTCTTTCCGTCAGTTAAATTCTCCATCGCCTTTTGACCGAAACTTTATCTGCAACGCAATAGAAGACGTGTAATCGGCAGGTCGCGTCGCGATAAAAAATGCTCTATATAGAGGGGTTATTTATAGGGGTGGAGAAATATGTTGAGAATGTATAATGACGTTTTGTTTGCGCGGAGCCTTTCTTCCCGTGTGAGCTGAGGTTGCAAATTGATCGAGGTTGCAGTAGCAGGAAAAGAACTTTTATATCGTTGAACGGTGATTTTTAAGTAGCAAGATAC
>NW_017100220.1:978292-1016789 GCF_001263275.1 Habropoda laboriosa
TGATTGCAACATTATTAGAAGCGTTATTTCAAACGCAAACATGATTACAAGCACTACGCTTAAATGTAATATTGTTACAAGCGTCATTCTCGCTTGTAACATCGTTAACTCGTATTACTTTCGAACGCACATTGTGGCAAACGTGTTATCGGGTTTGCAACTTTGTTGCCGAAGGACGCTCCCGAAAATTGCACATTGTTGCAAACGTGTTCTGGGTTTGCAACTTTGTTGCCGAAGGACGCTCCCGAAAATTTCACATTGTTGCAAACGTGTTCTGGGTTTGCAACTTTGTTGCCGCCGAAAATTGCACATTGTTGCGTTCGAATGCAAAACATTGTTGTACGCGTAACTTTTGAATGCAACATTGCTTGAAGAGTTATATTTGAACGCAAACATAATTACAAGCACTACGCTTAAATGTAATATTGTTACAAGCGTCATTCTCGCTTGTAACATCGTTAACTCGTATTATTTTCGAATGCACATTGTGGCAAACGTGTTATCGTGTTTGCAACTTTGTTGCCGAAGGACGCTCCCGAAAATTGCACATTGTTGCAAACGTGTTCTGGGTTTGCAACTTTGTTGCCGCCGAAAATTGCACATTGTTGCACGGCGCCCCGTTTTGCAACAGTGTGCAATTTTCGGGAGCTGCTTTCGGCAACAAAGTTGCAAACGAGATTACTTCTTCTGCAACTTTGTGCCGTGCGCGCGACTCGCGAAAACAGCACAATGTTGCATAACGCGTTTCTGGGTTTGCAACTTTGTTGCCAAAAGGCGCCCCCGAAAATTGCACATTGTTGCAAACGTGTTCTGGGTTTGCAACTTTGTTGCCGCCGAAAATAGCACATTGTTGCACGACGCCCCGTTTTGCAACAATGTGCAATTTTCGGGAGCTGCTTTCGGAAACAAAGTTGCAAACGCGATTACTTCTTTTGCAACTTTGTGCCGTGCGCGCGACGCGCGAAAACAGCACAATGTTGCATAACGCGTTTCTGGGTTTGCAACTTTGTTGCCAAAGGACGCTCCCGAAATTTTCACAATGTTGCAAAACGGCGCGCCGTGCAACAATGTGCCATTTTCGTCGGCAACAAAGTTGCAAACCCAGAACACGTTTGCAACAATGTGCAATTTTCGGGAGCGACTTTCGGTAACAATGTTGCAAAAAGAGTAATGGCGTTTGCAACATTGTTTCCGGGAGACGCTCCCGAAAAGGCACAAAGTTGCAAGACGCGCCGTTTTGCAACATTGTGCATTTTCGTCGGCGATTTTCGGCAACAAAGTTGCAAACCCGATTACGCGTTTGCAACAATGTACGATTTTCGGGAGCGACTTTCGGCAACAAAGTTGCAAACCCGATTGCGCGTTTGCAACAATGTGCAATTTTCGGGAGCCACTCTCGGCAACAAAGTTACAAACCCGATAACGCGTTCTGCAACAATGTGCAATTTTTCGGGAGCGATTCGCGACGACAAAGTTGCAAAGCCGGCTGCGCGTTTGCAACATTGTGGCTCGCTCGGGCTTTCGAAAAGACGTACATTGTTGCAAACGCGATTTCTCGCATTTGCAACTTTTTGAATCGGACGTATTTTCGTTTGTAACGCTGTACGACATGCGAAACATTGTTGATGCAGTACTTTGTACGCAAAACATTGCCATAAGCATTTTCTTGAACACTTGTGTTCAAATGAAAAAGTGCTAAGCCACATTTTCAACTTATTCATCTATGGATAATGCAGCTTGCATAAAAGCATCTGTACGGAAAATATATGCATTAACCGTGTTCCTTATTAAAATAAGTTTTGTACTAAGTAGAAATTTCATCCCATTCGAAATGAAATATACTTACAATACGATTGAAACCTCCCAAAGTGTGTTCTCTTCTCTCAAATAAAGTTACCAATCGAATTATTATAACCCTCCACCGATTAACCAGCAAAAACGACACACAGAAATAATAATATCGAATGTTTAAAACAGTACCGTTCATAATTCTTACCTACCTCTCGTACAATATCTTAAAGCAATTTGCGAGCACATCAGCTTCCACGTCCATTTGATTCACCCTCGTGAGCAGCCGGGACTCGATCACGGGCACCCTAGACTATATAGCAACAAATGGCGCAGGTTTGCGCTAAAGATTTTTGTTACGTTGTAAACATAAAGCTTCACACAATATAATAATGCCTGAAGAAAGACCGGGTCTCATTGTGATGTATAACAAAATCACTACTGAAATCTTACATTCGTAACAAATGGTATTCATGCATTAAACACGTATAAATATCAACAACCATCAAAAGATACATAATAAAACTGTACAGACCTTTTAGAATATAGAATATACTTACCAGAAAAACTTTCATAATGAAAAAAAAAGGACACATCTTCTATAAAACAAAAAGTGTTTCAGAAAATTTCAATGGGCCTGACGCGTACCACAAAAATGACTAAACATTGGCGAAGCATAGCACATCATGGGTGCACAAATGATAAAAACAAAAGTCAGGGCATTGTTCCTCACATATTTAACTACATCGTGTGATAAAAATTTTTTCGCTTAGATAAAATTTTTCGAACTGACTTTTGGCCAGCTAAATCAGCCATTTGGACCACTGTGCGACGGAGTAAATTGCACAAACTACACACGCGATCTGTCAAAAATTTCCTCGCAAGAAACCCTGAAGAAAAAAGAAAACTACCAACTGTCATCCAGAGAACATTTTCCTCCCTTCTCCCGATGCAACCAACCAAATTCCGCTGCGTCATCGCGTCGTTCTCATAGGCACAATGGCCGGGCATGTGTCTAATTAGCGGTTGCCAGCGGCGTTCGCGATAGAAAGCACGGAAGAAAGAGAGAGGAAGAAGGTGGGCCACATTCGGTGGCGGAAAAGCTGGCTGGCGATCGAGATTAGGAATCTGAACCGGGTGAAATCGTTTTGTGCTACGTCATCGTGGCCATTGTGTCGGCCCAGTCTTATCGCTTTTCCGACCGTGTCGCGGCAAAGGCGAACTCGACGATACGTGCTCCTCTCTCTCACTCTTATTCCCCCTTTTTCAAAATTTTCATTCCTATGACCCCCAACCCCTATCTCTTTCACTCACTCTCCTTCTCCATCAAAATTTCTCTCCCTCCTCTTTCTCGAAATTTCCTTCTCTATGAACACCCTTTCCCTAGCTTTTTCTCTCAACTCCCTCTCAAAATATCTCTCACTCATTTTCTCTCCGTCAAAATTTCTCTCCCTCCTCTTCCTCAAAATTTCCTTCTCTAGGAACGTCCCTTCTTTTTCTCTCAACTCCCTCTCAAAATATCTCTCACTCATTTACTCTCCGTCAAAATTTCTCTCCCTCCTCTTTCTCAAAATTTCCTTCTCTAGGAACGTCCCCTCTCTATATTTTTCTCTCACTCACTCACTCATTCTCATCACTCTCCCTTCCCCTCAAAATCTCTCTCTCACTCGCATCACTCTCCGTCAAAATTTCTCTCCCTCCTCTTTCTCAAAATTTCCTTCTCTAGGAACGTCTCCTCTCTATATTTTTCTCTCACTCACTCACTCACTCTCATCACTCTCCCTTCCCCTCAAAATCTCTCTCTCACTCGCATCACTCTCCGTCAAAATTTCTCTCCCTCCTCTTTCTCAAAATTTCCTTCTCTAGGAACGTCCCTTCTCTATCTCTTTCTCTCACTCACTCACTCATTCTCATCACTCTCCCTTCCCCTCAAAATCTCTCTCTCACTCGCATCACTCTGCGTCAAAATTTCTCTCCCTCCTCTTTCTCAAAATTTCCTTCTCTAGGAACGTCCCCTCTCTATCTCTTTCTCTCACTCACTCATTCATTCTCTCTCTCTCTCTTCTTTCTTAAAACTTCCTTCTCTATGAACGTCTCCTCTCTATCTTTTTCTATCACTCACTCACTCATTCTCCCTCCCCCTCAAAATATCTCCCTCTCTCGCTCTCTCTCTCTCTCTTTCGCTCTGTCTACATAAGCATCGTTCACCACGTTGCATTGTTATTCCAAGAGCAGAACGAGTATCGTTGGTTTATTTCGTTGACGGTACGCACCTTGCAATTGAATTATGCTCGCAGCCGTGCGGAGAGAATAATTCAGGCCTGTGGAGAGGAAGGATCTTGGATCACTTTGATCGATTCGATTATTGTCTTTATCTTAAGTGTATGTCTAACACGCCGTGAGCTTTCTGGTGAGCTACTTTTATCGGAGGTATAGCCGAGGATATTCTCTGATTTATCGTTGCACTACGTACGTAGGAAGAAACATAAAAGTGTTAATACTCCGGTGCTCAAGTAATCTAATTTCATTTTTTCTAATTTGTCGCAAACTTCTGCTGAACTTCCTGATTTCTTTGCAACAGGTAGTCTCAATATTTTCACCAGTTGCAAACGATTAACAAAGTTCTTAATGCGACGTCTTCTGATCTTATCTATCAAAAATTCAGCGTGAGCTTGGCAATTCTTTTTTTGAAACCAGGAGAAGTAAAATATACTCCTATTCACAGAAAAAGTCAAAATTTTATTTCTCTACTAGACTTACATTTATTTTCACATCTCGCTGTACGATGCGCCACAAACAACATACCGAATCGTGAAAAATATCAAATTCAAAGGAACAATATTCAAGAACAATTAATCCTTGTATAAATTTGAAACAAACAACTATTCACACTCCCTGATACAATTTCAAATTATCTACTCGTTTTAATATATTCAAAATCTCACGACAATTATTGCTTTTTAACTAAACTTCAATTAATTTTAATATTTTCCCACCTGCAGCATCGTAGAAAATATCAAATGCAAAGGATCAGTATTAAAAAATAATTGTACAATGAGAGATGTGGTGTATGTGTGATATTCCATATTCTCAAATCTTCGCTATTCGTGTAGAGTAATTGACAAAATGCAATCAAGAATGGACGTGTAGGTATATGAGTTGCACACGCTGCGTAATTACAGGACTCTGGAAAATCCTGGAAGGTTCTAGAGTCCTCGTCAAGTATGCCATGTGCAAAAATAAATGACTATGAACAACGGTTATTAAATGATCGTCCGCCATCGGAGCAAGGGTTATTGAAAAAGAACTTCTTCGCGAGAACTTAATTACCTGAGTTACTGCGAGTTCTTTTTTATATTTCTCCCGGCAACACGGGGAATTTATAAACAACTCATAAGACACAACTCACTTCGAAAATTCCCACAACGCACAGTTACACGATTAATAATTCCACCTACCACTAAATCATCCTACAAGTTCCTGTCGAATTCTATAATTTCGATCAACGAACCTTGAAATTTGTTGAAAACAAAACGTAAGCGCCTCCTTGTCCCACAATTCTCCTCTACTTTTGCCGAATTTCCCTGGATTTTCCTTAAAATATTCACCACTCTCAGGCACGAACTTACGGGATGACCAAATACATCCACAAAACATTGTCTAGTCTCTAGTCTAGTGAAAAAGATACTGCTATTACGTTCGGGGCAAGAGTGAAAAGAATTCAGGCCCGGATAAAATGTAGCGAAGTCTGAAGTTTGTTTTTGTTCGCGGAGGAACGGGGATGGTGGTTCCAGCACAGATCAGCGGATAAGGGGATCGAGGCTTCTCGATTCCGTTGTGCATGGATGGCCAGTGATTCAGTCAGGTGTGTCGGTGCGCCTCTTCGAGGTGTGCCGCATTCAGAGCACCAGCGTTTACGATTCACATAAATTCATTCCAGAATGTTTTTTCAACGATACAGTATAAGATAAGCAAGATACTGAAGTGTTACTCGATGAAATTTATCCCCGTGAATCTTCTACGGTGCTCTTTATTAATATTTCCTTTGATTCGCAGTTTAATCGGATATTCCCAAGAGCTCGACGGATGGTATTTCAAATATTCAAACGAATTTCAATCTTTAATCTAGCATTGTGACAGTTCTCCGTGCGGATTATTTATCGTCAGAGGTGAACCGATTTATGCCATGAACAACATATGGTTTTATTAGAGTATTTTCTATTATATTCGAATTTACTTTACGTCACACGGTTATTCAGAAATTTAGGTTGTTCGTAATGTATACTTGTTGACGAAAGTAGGTTAAAAGTTTTCAATCGTCCAGGTATTATCAATGGTCAAAAATTCAGCAGGCAACATGTTAAGCCGTTCAATTTTTTTGAAAGGGTTAAAGCAGCCCTGTTTTTAATTTTGTGACATTATTTTGGATGCTTTTTCACGTAAAAATAGCTCACTTTTAGACTTATTTGTTGCAGAAACAAATGATTAACATTGCACATTTAAATCCTTTCACACCGCAAATGGTCATATTTTGAATGGTGACGTTACTCTGGTCGAATAGTATAATTACAATATTAATTTCACTGATGCTCTTTCACGTAAAAATAGCTCACTTTTAGACTTTACTTTGCAGATATCTCAAAGTTTGAGGTATGCACCGTTATTATTAACATTTCACATGTGAGTCCTTTCGTACCACGAATGGTCAGGCCCTAAACAGAATCGTGGTTGATCGAGGACAATTAGCTGCCTATTAAGACTCCCTCTTTCTTTGTGGCCAACAGGATTCCCACCTGTCGGCCGTAATCGATTCAGCGTCGCCAGTGCAAATGACCAAGTCCGTGAAACGCGATAACGATAATAAGGGGGGGATTACGGTTTGGTAATGATGATAATGAAAATGAAGTGACACCAGGTACATCGAACCTGTAATTCGCGGACCACGTCGAATCGGCGTGCCTCCTTAGGCTCAGCATCGAAAATTCCCCTTTGATAAAAATGTAATTACACCCGGCTCGTCTTTACTGTGTACTTTGCATAATTCCTACCAAAGTACCTCCATTTCTTTCGACGTTATCGCTGGAAAATTGAATCTGTTACGTTGTTCACTGTGATGTTTTCATTTTTTATTCTTCAGCGTGGTGGTTAGTACGTACAGGTAGATCTTGGACAGGTTTAAGTTCATTCTGCTGTGGCTGTTGATTCTGTAGATTCCGTGAATTTAAATTCAATTTTTTGTTTATATGGACGTTTTCATTTCGATTTTTCAGCGCAGATTTCTTTCAAATTTTCACGATTTTCGTAATTCTGCATTTGGTAGACAAAAATTGGAAACTCGGTGGGTCGATAAAGATTCAGATATAATTTAGAGACGAAATATATTTTTCAACCATTTACACGTATCGCAATACCAGCAAATACAATTATTAAACAATAACTCTGCAGTGCAAGTTAGAAAATAAATAAAACTCTCCTGTCACACTTGAAAAATTCACGTAACACATACAACCACGTTTCACCTAACTCTTCTCCATAAAATGAAAATTAATCTCTCCTATCGCACCTTGATTTTACTTTGGTTTCGAGGCAAATGGAATTTCTTTGTGCTTCGATAAACATACTCAAACTTGCTAATTCTTCTTTATAACCTTTTTCTAAGTTTCAAATTTTCTCACTCCTCTACGCATTTGAAAAATTTACTTCAAACATACGACACAACTTCCCAAAACGAAATTAGGTTATAGAAATGCATGTATGTATTTGGAAACATATATTTATAAAATATGTAACAATTTATTATACAAAATGTGAAACAAATATTTAAGATATGACAGTAAAATATTTCCGATTTCACTTTAAATCAAACAAATATTAAAATTGAAAATATTTTGCATATTTTACTTGAAGTAGAAGAAACAGTTAACCTTTGACATTTAGTTCTTCCAATAGCTTCGTCACAAAGGCGATTGTCCTGTATTTCGTTACTGTAGCGACAAACCTTGTTTATGAACATCGTTGGTTCCTTATGCTAGGTCCACACTGAGCAGAACACAAGCAGTTGCAGAGTTGAGCTTGCAAACAGGTCCTTCGATTTACCACCTCCTGAGAGGAAAATGTTCGCTGCACGCAAATGTGTCCTTACTGTACGAACTGCTCGCGAACACCAGTGTGCATCAGCCGTTACAGTATACACCTATCCCCCGATTTACACGATTTCACCTTTACACGGTTTTCAAAATAACGACTTTTCAGAAATATCAACTGTTAAAAATAAAAGTTCGTTTGTTGACACTGGCGTTAAACCAAAAAATGAACGGAATTTCCCCCTTTTTTGCACACAAAAAGCATTCATATCGTAACGTAAAGTTTGCCGCCGCCGCGGATCTTTCATTGGCGACCGGCTATTTTCGCCTTCGTCGATCGCTCGCTCGAAGCTGAACCCTGATTTACACGGTTTTTCATACAAAACGCCATGATTTCGATTTACACGGTATTCTGAGGAACCGATCATCCGTGTAAATCGGGGGACAGGTGTATACAATGTACACCATAAAACACTTACTTTGCCGCACTGTGAAAATAGAAACTTATGCACTGTACTATAGGAGCCCTTTTCACCTTGTGTTGTATTCCGCGGCTCGCGATTCCTTGCGTAGGTTTATTATATTCAATAGGTACGCGGTAGGAGAGCCTGACGGAAACTGGGGCGAAATAAGGGAGCTATTCTGCGTGTAGTACTATTCGACTTTATTAGACAGTTCGGTGACGTTCGGTGCGTGAAGAACACTAGACAGAAATCTGCCGTTTCGACGGAAAAGGTTTCTAGATATAGGTTCGGTAAGTACGAGAGTAGGGGTTGGTCTCAGAGGTCAATGTAGGGAGAGGCGGTGAGGTCTAGGTTCAGCGATGAGTAAAGGATGATGTGGAGGTCTAGGTTTCGGGGTGACTAACGTTAGGATGATGCGGATTTGTTTACAGTTAAGGAAAGGAGGCAGGATGACTAAAAACTAATGAAAGATAGGAGAGAGGTATACGACACTTGTCACAATTTTTGCACCGTGTCATACGAATCCATGTTCGTATAATGAACCCTCCAAAAAACAATTCACAAAAGAACTAGCAATTTGAATACATTTATCGAAGCAAAGAAGAATTCCATTTGCCCTAAAACCATCGCTTTCTCTCAACACCTTGTCCGTCCTGGAATAATCGCACTCGAGGCAAACCCGCTATCTCACCACCTTGGCCTCCCGTTCCAACATCCACAGCCACTTGATGGCAAAATATTGGCCCGCTCTGGACGGCCAATAACCTCGATAAGCATCCTCGTGGTAGAACGGGTTGAAACACGACGATCTAACAAGAATCATTCGTCCCAGTCTTTCTAACGTGTCTATCTACATACGTATGTGTGTTTGTGTGCGCAAGAGCTGATATAATGGGGTCGGTATACTCGAGATTCTCTCTATAATTTGGCCATTTCGGGCCATTATACGCGATATATCCGGGCCACCCTCCCCAGGGACCGTTTTCCCTCCTTTTTCCTTTCACGTGCGGCAGACAGCTGCCCTGCTACGACACGCGCCCGATGCCGCAGCTTGTTTCACTCTGTCTCCCTTCCGCCAATAAAGCCTCCCCGTGCCTAAACTACTTTGTTCCTCGTCGAATCTTGAGTACACTATGCCCGCGCCAGGATAACAACGCGAGCACGTGTGCGTTATTTTGACACGGGTGTTGGATTGTACGGATTTGATTCGGGTATAGGTGAAGGAAGTGACGCTTTCACGATTTCGAAGGAATTTTTCGGTGGGTAGTGGACAGAGGGATGTAGATGTTTCAATTTTTGTGTTTGGTAGTTTTAGTAGGTTAGGTTAAATTGGAATTTTTTGAGGAAGTAGAGAACGAAGGTGATTGAGGGGTTAGGAAAGGAAGATTTTGGGGTATTTCTGGAAAATGTAGGGAATGAAGATTTTCGAGGGATTTTCAATGGAAATAGAGAATACAAATTTTTGAGGACTTTTGAAGAAGGTAGGAAAGGAAGATTTTTGAGGAATTTTGAAGAAGGTAGGGAATACAGATTTTGGGGTATTTCTGAAAAAGGGAGGGAATAAAGATTTTCGAGGGATTTTCAATGGAAGCAGGGAATAAAAATTTTTGAGGACTTTTGAAGAAGGTAGGAAAGGAAGATTTTTGAGGAATTTTGAAGAAGGTAGGGAATACAGATTTTGGGGTATTTCTGAAAAAGGGAGGGAATAAAGATTTTCGAGGGATTTTCAATGGAAGCAGGGAATAAAAATTTTTGAGGACTTTTGAAGAAGGTAGGAAAGGAAGATTTTTGAGGAATTTTGAAGAAGGTAGGGAATACAGATTTTGGGGTATTTCTGAAAAAGGGAGGGAATGAAGATTTTCGAGGGATTTTCAATGGAAATAGGGAATACAAATTTTTGAGGACTTTTGAAGAAGGTAGAAAAGGAAGATTTTTGAGGAATTTTGAAGAAGGTAGGGAATACAGATTTTGGGGTATTTCTGAAAAAGGGAGGGAATGAAGATTTTCGAGGGATTTTCAATGGAAATAGGAAATACAAATTTTTGAGGACTTTTGAAAAAGGTAGGAAGTGAAGATTTTTGAGGAATTTTGAAGAAGGTAGGGAATACAGATTTTGGGGTATTTCTGAAAAAGGGAGGGAATGAAGATTGTCGAGGGATTTTCAATGGAAGTAGGGAACGAAAATTTTTGAGGACTTTTGAAGAAGGTAGGAAAGGAAGATTTTTGAGGAATTTTGGGGAAGAATAAAGAATGAAAATTTTTGGGGGATTTTGAATGAAAGTAGGGAATGCAGATATTAGTGGAATTTTGAGTGGGAGTAGGGAATGAAGATATTTAGGGAACTCTGAATGGAAGTAGGGAACGAAGATATTTGTAGAATTTTAAAGGAAAGTAAGGGATGAAGATGTTTGAGAAAATAGCGAAAGTGGAGAACGAAGATTTTCGAGGAATTTTGGGAGAAAGTAAAGAATTACATGAGATTTGAATTGACAATCGTTCTTAAAATTAGTTAAAGTTAAGTGTCGACCTTGATGAAGTTTTGATCAAATTATAACCGACAGATCACCAAAACAATTTCACTCACCATCCGTCCAGCCAATTTTCATTTCCATCACGAGTTCAAATACGTTTCTCTGAAAAACAAAAAGCAACACAAAAGAAATGTTACATTAACAACAAATGAAGGTAACGAAGAAATGATACTTATGCTAATAATAGGACGCATTTTATTTTCACAGGGGGAACGACGATGGGACCCCATAAGAGGCACGAAAACGCACGTAGCCGCGGAGGACGAGGGGGGAAATAAAAGGAGGACGTGATCGGAACGAGTCGGAATTAAGCTGAACTTGCATACCGTACAAATTTAGACCAGAGAAAGAGTCCAATTTCTAAGTACCCTCGTAAAAAATGGCCGCCGTTTAAGAGCCAATAATAGATGGTCAGATTAAAAATAACGCGATGTTTGCGTTTCGACGGGGGGCCACTGCAAACCTTTAAACAGAGTAAAAACGACGAGCAAACGTTGCAGATTGCCTTTCTCAGATAAAAATGACCGGTATTAAATTGCCCGGCTAATCGTCAAGAACATCGCAATTACTTCGAATCATTAGCCCTGATAAGAATAATTTCTCAATTTGCGACTGGCGTAATAAGAAAGAAGGAGAAGTGATTAAAAAGCTTTCTAAAACTGAATTCTCACACGTTGGAAATTTATTTGAAAATTGCAAAATTCCAAAAGAATATATGGAAAATCTATTAAAATTTTCAACAATCCAAGAGGAACGCTCGGAATCCCAATTTTGCTAATTCGCCGATAATTCCCGCAATCCAGAAAGAACATTGAAAATCCCAATGACACTCGTCAGAAATGAACTAAAGATTGCATCGACCAAGAAGGACACTCGAGAAGCCAATTCCACGTCAAATACTTCCACGGTTCTCAATTATCGAAAAGGACCACTAGAAGAACACTTAACGAATCAAGATAGATTCCCTCCCTCTGTTATCACCGATCACGATCATCTTCGCCGCTATGAAACAGAGAATGTTTCGATGACCTATCGATCACTCAATTAACCAATCCGGCACTCAATCAACGAAAGAATTCAAAGAAAAGGCGAATCCATCGAAATCATTTCCATAGCCAGCGCGGAGCCGCTGGAGCCCATCGACTCAAAACGCTCGAGCAAAAAACGACGATAACGAAACGCGCATTAAACGTATACGCGTACGCAATTATCGCGTTTTTCTCCGCTGGCGGGCCGGAGCGTGCTCTGCAAACGAGAATTATCGGCAACGGGGAGGGAGAAAGAGACGAAGAGTCGTAACGAATGAAAAAAAGTACCGCAGAAGAGACATGACGGATTAAGAGAGAAAGAGAGAAAAACTAGGGAGGAGAGAGGAGGAAAGAGAGAAAAACTAAGGGAGAAAAAAGAGAGAGAGAGAAAGAGAGAAAAACACGAGAGACTGAGAGAGAGAAAGAGAGAGAGAGAGAGAGAAAGTCACGAGAGACTGATCGAGGAAAAGAGAGAAAGAGAGAGAGAAAACCAGGAGAGACAGAGAGAGGAGAGGAGAAAAAGGGAGAGAGAGGGGGCATTTCAATGAAGACTCAAAGGATGCTTCGCACGAGAGGATCCGATCTCGAGATCTACGTCGAATCAATGACCGGCTGAGAGGCTTGTCTCAGGAAGAGGGTCTGAAGAAAGAGAAGAAGAGGGTTACTGAAGCGACGAGTTGCGCAAAAACCGACCGAATGAATCCACCACGGCCCGCTCTCCACCGGGAGAGTCTTCTCCCTCTTCGCGATCCGCGTCGGAGAAAAATAAGGAAAGCAGAAGAGCAGTAGGCTCCGACTGTGCCTCCTCTGATGCTGCTGGGTGCCGTAAATAATTGTTCCAGCCGGCCGTTCCATTTCGTGGAAGGCGAAATGTTTCGCGTCGTTCCATGGGAAACGACGAAAATGCCGCGTTCCACCGAACCGATTCTTCTTATCGCGTGCTTCGAATGAGAACGTTCGTTTAACCCTTTTCGCTACTACGAACGACTATAGCCGCAGTTAGATGGGTTCTTGAGGATCGAATGATCGAGGTGTCGATGAAATTTCTCGCTTCTCCGCAAATATTTATTAATCGAAGCAGGATTCGCTAGTTTCAGTGCACTTTGATCGTTGCAAAAAATCAGGGTGATTAGAGTCACTGGCTACCTAACGATCTCTGTGAGCAATTGTCCCTATTAGACTGTTGCAGATGAAACGACGGAGGTGTCGATGAAATTTTTCGCGTCTCCACAGTTTTGATAATAACAATATGTATTAATCGAGGCGGAATTTATTAAGTGTAACAATGAATTTTTTCCGACTGGACGCACATAATTGATTCAAAGCCACCGAGTTCCTATCGCGATGATACTCGCAAGCCGCCAGAATAATGGCAAAAGGTCATCAACAATTATGGAAATTACTTTGATGATTGTTCTCGTTTCGTTCTTTTTAAGTAAAACTTTTATTATTATTATGTTATTCGTGCTCTTAGGCGCAAGAAGGCCTTTCAAAGTATTTTTACTTCAGTTTCATTTTGAAATTTTTGGGAACTGATATTAATTCGTGGTTCATTGTCGTGCACAGAGTGTGTCATTTAATAGTGAAACAATTGACGATCCATTTTGGCTAACTCCAAGATTAAATTAACGTATAGTAAGTGTTATCTGGAGACACATTTGAGAAAATTCGAAAAGCCTTACACACTTGCGAAATCGGCCATTAAACGGCAACTTACCGATATAAATTTCTTCCATCAAAATTCATCCAATAATCGAATATATTACTACAATCAATTTGCCAATTTCAATTCAATTATAATCATAAATATGTTACCCTGTATAATTTTATAATTTACTCCAATAATGTTGTCGATTAATGTAAATATTAATACCTCGTTCAAAAAGTTCCAAGACGAACTCGTTTTACAAAACCGATGATTTTCCAGGAAATAAAGAAAAATTAAAAATTCAATTTTTCCTCATTTATTCACAATTCGTTGTACACGTAAATTTTCCAAAAGTAGTTACCATAAAACCATAATTGTTCCCAATTTATTTACAGTAATTTCACCAACAAGGTTTGAAAAACAACGGAGACGACGAATTTCTGCACGAAAATCTTCGATTCCTCTATGGACACGGAACACGCTAAAGGTGTCGACGGTATTAAAATATAGATCGCGAGGAACATAGCGGCCACTCCTTGCGCTACCGGTCGAACGACATTATGCTGGCTAGATGTGTCCGTGGATAGGATTACTCAGCGACACCGGAGACTCGTGAAAACCGAGCATAAGGCCTTTAAATCCGGTATCAAGAAGAACCGTGACGATTGCGTGTCTCTACGAGCTCGCTGAATTGCGCCGCGGCCAGAGTAAACAGCTCCTCGAGGTCGAAGGAGTTTTCAACTGCGCGCGAGCTCGTAACCTTCCCGGCCTCTAGCTCGCCGAGTTCTCTGCGTGTCGCGTGTCTAGGGAATTCGAGAAAATCACCGTGCATCGTTCCAATGCATCCTATGCACCGTTCATGGCACTCGATGACCTGATTCGTTGAATTTTTTCACAAACGCGGGGTGTTTGAAAAGAAAAAGTTGTTAATATTTATGTGGAGAATTTGTACGTGTTTCTTTTGGATTGGCTGGTGTGGAAATATGGAGAAGCATCTGCTGTTGCTTTCTCAAGGATGTAATTAAAATGTTTATAGAATACATAAAGGGGACGTAACTAAAGTTTAATCTCTCTTTTATGAAAAGACTCTTTTCAGAAAGTCTGAAGCAATTATAGAAATTATTATGGAAATTCTACTTGTAAAATAAGACTGTGAAACACCATCAGAGGTCTATGTAAAATACGAGAAACCCTCCATTTAAAATTACTGTACCTAAAAGCTCCAATAGAACCACTCAAATCAAACAATCACTATATCTCTGTATAAAATATAATAAAGTCTTCATTCAAAATCGGCGTATCCAAAACATCTACCACAACCAATCAAATTATCTTGAAAATAAATTTTCCAAAATTCACCAATATCTAAATCACTTCAAAAATTGAAATTCTGAAGCTCACAATACCTCTATATAAAACATAATGAACCCTCTATTCAGAATCGGTGTGGCCCAAAATATCCAACAACCCCTCAAATCATTTGAAAGATTAAATTTCCAAAATTCACCTCCATTCAGATCATTTCAAAAATTAAATTTCGTAAACTCGTCATACCTCTACACAAAACACAACAAACCCTCCATTCAGATCCAGCGTATCCAAAACATCTACCACAACCAATCAAATTATCTTGAAAATAAATTTTCCAAAATTCACCAATATCTAAATCACTTCAAAAATTGAAATTCTGAAGCTCACAATACCTCTACATAAAACATAATGAACCCTCTATTCAGAATCGGTGTAGCCCAAAATATCCAACTACCCCTCAAATCATTTGAAAAATTAAATTTCCAAAATTCACCACCATTCAGATCGTTTCAAAAATTAAATTTCTGAAGCTCACCATACCTCTACAGAAAACACAACAAACCCTCCATTCAGATCCAGCGTATCCAAAACATCTACCACAACCCCTCAAATCATCTCAAAAATTCAATTTCCAATATCCACCACTATTCAGATCATTCCAAGAATTCAATTTCCAAGGCTTACCACCATTCAAATCACTCCAAAAATTCAACTACTAACACCCACTACATCCCCCCCCAAAAAAACAACAAATCCGCCATTATTCCTATCATTCCAGAAATTCAATTTCCCAATTCGAATTACTTCCAAAATCAACTACCAAACTTCACTACATTCCTACAAAAAACAACAAACTTCCCGTCAGCAGAGAATCGAAAAAAACAACCACCCAATCTAACAATCAAATAAGCAAACAATTACAGCGCAGAATCGACGTGGAATCAATCGTTACACACACTCACGCACATACACACCTCGAATCGTAGCCGTAGAGTGAACGAGGGGCGAGCGTATATCTGCGTCGCAAATTCGGCCGATCAGCTGTCGGCAGCATTCTTCCTGCCCGAGGATCTCATGGCGCTTGGAACGTATTCGAAACGCGCGTGACCTCGCTTACGTATATCCGTGGAGGCCACTTAACCAATCGCTCGATAGCCCTCTCTCCCTCGTTCCGTTTCCCTCTGGTTCTTGCCCCCTTGTCCTCTCTGAGGGCTCGTAGCACGCGTCCTTATTTCTCTACACGGTCCTCCGCTGCATTCCGTGGCGAACGGAGAGAAGTGCATCGTGGGGCCCCGTAACAGCCGTCTCTTTAGTAAGCTGTAAATCAACGCGGAGTCGTCTCTTTGACTAACGGCCGTGGCGCGGCATCGTGCCTCCTCCAACCTCGCTCTCTTTCTCTTCGTTTCACCTCACAGACCGATACGACCGTCTTTCTCCCGCTTCTGTCCCGCTCGAAGCTCGACGCGCGTTGCGAATAGCCTGCAGGAATCTGACCGATTCGACGACGTCGATACCTGTGGATGGATTCGCGCGAATCCGTCGCGAGTTTCTTGAACGCTAGGTGTACAGTACGATGTAGCGAGGTTTTAAGATTCATCAGAAATCGAAGGGAACAGTGTTTCTGGGTGACGAGAGAATCGTATTGAGGGAAATGTGAACAATCGACACCCTCGCTGCCACCGACGCAGCGTATGCGGTGCAGAGTGTACTGCCAAGCGTGTTATTAATATTTCGGTGACGGTGAATTTGAGTTGAAGGATTGCCAAAAGGCGATACCTTCTGGCACGATCTATTCGCATTAGTCACATTCGCTAAATGATCCAGTTAGGTCAATTATATGAAAACAAAGTGAATTTGAAACCTTGGTAAAATAAATTTGTACTGTAAGGCGTACATTTAACTCTTTGCGGTCGTATTATTTCCAGTCAATTATTGCCTAAAAATCAGTTCGTTTAAGCTATGTGCATATTATTTTTTCTGCAGGCAAAGGGTCCACAGAGAGTTTAGAAGGCAAAGACTGCAAAGTTTGACTGCAAAGAGTTAAAAATTATCCAATTTCCAATCCTTTCGATTTATAACAAAAGTATCCTCAACTCGAAAAATATGAAAAATAGCTCATTTCGTTTTACAACGAAGAGAGTTGAGAAGACTTTGCAGAAGCTTGAATTAAACTATCACGTATTATAACACAAATTTCCCAAAATCGTCCATTTTGCAGTCTTACCAATTTCATTCCTCCTTTTCGAAATTCCTCTCGAACAAGGGACCTTCTGAACGCGAGAAAGAAGCTACCAGCCATTTGGAATTCGGAAAGTCTACAAATTTTCTCTACCAATTCATCCGATCTTCATTAACGCGAAATCTCATATACCGATCGCGAACCTGATCTATCCTCAGCTAGAAAGCGTCGTGCTCGAGGGGATCGGTTCACGAGTAACTAGAATCCCCTCCAGGAATAAGAGGGAGACAGATAGAGAAAGTAAAAAGCCGGTGCTCGAGGATCGCGGCAAAGGTGAGGCCCGATTCGATCCGGTAATTGCGTAAACGCGTTATCCAAGCTGGGTAGAGCAGGATCGCGTAATTAGGATACGGGCACGTGCCGCATAACCTCCCTCCTCCGTCTTTCTTCTTTTCTTTCTCTCACTTTCGTTCGATACCTGCGACTGGATTTGTGCGAATCCAACGATCAGTAAAAAATTTGCATTCGAGAATTTCGGTTCGTTCTCTATCGATGACGAAAGCTCTTTTCACCGAGGTGATTTGTGTTTCTTTGTGATTTCTAAGGTAGGCGTAGACTTGGGTAAATTTGAATTCTGAACGAAATTGCAGAGCAGTGAGAGATTTGCATTCGAGGATTTCGATTCGTCCTCTATTGGTGGAGAAAACCTCCGTTTTTGATCGTTTTCCATTTCTAAGTTAGGCGCAAGCTTCCATAAATTTTGCAAAGTAAAAAATTTAAACTTGAGAACTTATCCTCTATTGGTTACAGAAGCTTTTTTCACCGAGATAAGTTACACTTCCCTGTGATTCTTATTAGACGTAGGCTTGGATTTCGAATTCCGAGCACAATTACTAAACACCAAGGGATTTGCATTCGAGAATTTCGATTCATCCTCTACTGACGACAATAGCTTCCTCTCCTGGAAACTAATTAACGTTTCCATGTAATTCCTAAGTTAAATGTAGATTTCGGTAAATTTGAATTCCGAGCAGAATCACAAAGCAGTGAAAAACTGCATTCGAGAATTTCGATTCAAGCTTCTTTTTCCCACTAATTGTAAAAGAAATTACGATTTGTAAGTTAGGCGTGGACTCGGATAAATTCGAATCCCGAGCGAAATTACAAAGCAGCGAGGGACACGTTAAAGCGTGGCGCAGTTAAAGGGGTTAATAAGTCCACCATGGATGAGCCTGCATTTGTTTCGTCCCTGTTTCATTCTCTCCCCGAGAGACGCGAGCGCGATACATGCCGGAGCAAGGCCGTGTGGCGCGCTACAGATACGATCGATCGGGCTAGGAACACCGGCAATTTACGCGAAGCTGCCTTGCCCCGCTATATTGTATAGAGTAGTAATGGTTTCCTGGAAAACTGCGTCTACTGCGCTGGCGGCCGAGGTCCGTGATTATTGGCCGCACTGCTAAACCGCCGGATAATACCCTCCTCGCGGAGACGATTATGCGCGGTGACGCAACATGATTGCGACAGACGCGAGAATAGTCAGATGAGCAGTGTGGAGATGAGTCCCCTTTTGTTGTGGAGAATAGTGCACGGTTGGAAGTTGCGGTTCACCTTCATATTGAAGTTTATTTTCGGAGGAGATAAGTTTGTTAAACAGACATGGAACAGTCATTTCTGTCTGATTAAATGATAGACGGTTTGAATTGAGTAGATTGGATTGATGGAATGAGTTTAACGAAGGTGTATGTACTTCGGATCTAACGTTTCGTGGGATTCTGGAAGATGTGAGAAAGAACGGTTGTTTGAATTTGTTGTTGTTGAAAAATTTCGTGGTTCAAATTTTCTTAGAAATATACAGGGTGTCCCACGCAACTGGAACAGGCTGTACCGCCTAAACAATTGGGAATAGAAGAAGATGTTATAAGTAGAGGTTAAATGGTATCAGACGGTGCATAATTATGCACTTTTGTGCATCGGTGCATCAGAAAAATGCAACTGCACTTTTTCTTTTAATGGAAACCTTCTTGTGCTCTACATAAAAGTACTAACATACTTATTCCCTAAACTTATTCGTTAGGAAGTTATCGACGCTAAAAGTTCTCTGAATTATAATGGAACATAACGTAGGTACTCCGGAACACTTACCGAGAGACCGAAATAATTCAGAGAACTTTTAGCTTCGATAACTTCCTAACGAATAAGTTTAGGGCATAAGTATGTTAGTACTTTTATGTTTTTATGTATGAAAAAAAAAGTGCAGTTGTATTTTTCTGATGCACCGATGCACAAAAGTGCATAAAATTAGTTGCATATTATGCACCGTCTGATACCATTTAACTTCTACTTATAACATCTTCTTCTATTCCCAACCGTTTAGGTGGTACAGCCTGTTCCAGTTGCGTGGGACACCCTGTATAGGTACGTGTAGATGGATGATTGTTTGAGTTTGATAGGGTGATTTAGTTGAATGATTTGTTTAGTTGGATTAAGTAGCTTTATTTGATAGGATGATTGAGTGGAATAGGTTTATTTCGTTTAAAGTGGTTACTTCATTTTGCTTAATGAGATGTGGTGAATGTGAAATGAAAGAATTTGTGCATCAGGTACCTACTCCCTGAATTAACAAGAAATATATGATTTAATTAGAAATAATGAACGAATCTGTCGACAAAAATATTAATAATAAACGCTAACTTTCGTGAATTAAGTAAGGTTTGATCACCAACTTCGGATCACTCTGTATACATGAAAAACTATATACAGGGTGTATTTCAGTGATGGGTTTAACACACGTAAATAATAAAAAACAGTTCGTATAAACGTTTGTCCTACGTGAATCCACCACTGAAGTTATGTCCATGTATTATGATACACCCTGTATAATTCTATGTCAACCAGAACTACCAACGTGAATAAAATCATCCACTGAACCATCCAAGATTCCTCCTTCAAGCTTCCACAGCCTCAGGAAGAAGAGAAATACTGGCAAAAGGAATATACCTACACGTTAAAAGTAGTTATGGGTACAACATTATATCAACCAAAGCTACCAACGTGAATATTTCACCAAACTACATATCTAAAATTCCTTCTCCAGATTTTCATAACCTCAAAAAGAAGAGAAATATGCGCATTAAATAGCGCATCAGTCCACAAAATAGCTCTTCATATACAATATTATGTCAACCAAAGCTACCAACGTGAATATTTCACCAAACTACATATCTAAAATTCCTTCTCCAAACTTTCGTAACCTCAAAAAGAAGAGAAATATGCGCATTAAATAGCGCATCAGTCCACAAAATAGCTCTTTACATACAATATTATATCAACCAAAGCTACCAACCTGAATATTTTACAAAATTATCTAACATTCCTTCTGAAAATTGTCCTAACCTCAAAAAAGAAGTCGAATACGTACCTACAAACAAAAACATGAATATTTCAGCAAAGGAAGATTTCTCCTCCAAACTTCCACTCTCGGAGAAAAAATGAAAAGGGGGTGAAGAAAGAAAAGGAAACGGAAACTTTCTACAATATTACATCAACCAAAACTACCAACCTAAATATTTCACCGAATTATCTAAAATCCCCTTTCCAAACTTTCCTAACCTCAAAAACGAAGACTGATATATTCGCATAAAAACGTCGTAAAAAGTGCGAATATTTCACCAAAGCAAGATCCCTCCTCGAAACTTGCCACCCTCCGAAGAAAAAGAAAAGGAAATGGGAAGTTTCGAAGTGCGCGTAGAACGGAGGCCGAAGGTCGAGCCCACCACCTGTTGCACAATCGACCAAAAGTCACGCATGAAAGGAGATTAAGGGACGTCTCTCTCTCTCCTTTTCCCTGAGCTCGCGCGCGGATTCGCGGCGTAATTGTTTCGTTCGCGGTGAACCGGCGAGCTCGTCGGCCCGTGACTATCTCGCGATTGTCTCGCATGTTAATGGATTCGGTGTCGCAACCCGGTATACTCCGCTTAATTGCCCGCCAGACTCTATGCTTCTTGTACTGGAACACGACACGAAATGCTCCGAGATATTTTCCTCGAGATAGAATACGCTCGAAGTGCCTCGAACCGCTTCCTCTTCGGGGAGGATTCCTTTTCTGCACGGATTTAAATCGATTACGCGAACCACAGGATGAATCGGTCTAATTAGTTGTATCTGCTACACGATGTATCTGCTCTAACAATTGCTAAGATCCGTTTCTCTGGAAAATCGTTTTCAAGATTACAAATTGTAGGAATTTAGATGGATAATTAATCCTAGCCGGGAAGTTTCATTTCAAATTTTAATTTACTTTCAACTTTTTTTTTTTTTTAATAATCACCATATCTAATTCGTTTCTCTACAATCATTGACCCTTTCGTGGCCAACGGGTTTCTTGTATCTCACTTAAATACTCCAAGAAAAATTGATTCGAATTTAATATCCATCACAGAGCGATGATCGAAAGATAAATAAGAAATTGGTAAATTCTGACACAAAAATAGACTGTTAGCGGCTTATATAAGTCATTTTATAAACAAAACAAGCTTAAAACTTTTTAGAAATTTTGCGACCCTCCCTTAGGTTTCCTTTAAAATTCCTCAAATACACTAGAGCTTTAATTATACAATACTTTTATACTTTAGAGTCCTCGATGTTTCGAATATACAGCGTGTCCCACGTAACACTCGCCACGATTTTTCGGGCACTTTCGGTAGTCAGATAAAAAGAATACATATTTGGATAAAAATCAATTAGTTTTTAGTCGGCTACAAAATTCAATAGAAAAAAATTCCAAAAAGAAATTGAAGGTCACTACATATTTTTTAATATATAATATCATTGCTTATGTCAAGACTGTGGTTGTATAACACGTGATAATAAGTTCAATAGCAATATATTTTATAAGAATAACTTCATAATAACTATAAACACAACGTAAAAAGGAATAATGATAATCTGATCAACGGTCTCTTATTATATCTCGCAGTAAATTCTCACGCACTCTCTGATATCAATAACAACGCGGTTCTACTGTTTTACTCCCTGTTTCTCTCTATGATCCGCTCGTTTTCCAAATCTCGAGACGATTCGACAAATACGCTATATTCACGCCATCACTCACAACATATTATTAAACCAATTCCACAAAGACGAGCTCAACGGCCTAGTATACTATAACCTTGACATGACTGAACTCAAAAATGCGAAATCAACGAATTGCTATGCCTTGTTCGGTGGTTCTGAATTTCCTAAATGAAAAAAAGTGTAGAATGTTAGTGTTCATCGGCAGAATATCGAAAGGAACATGAAGAACGTATAAAAATCTAACTCACATGCGTTTAACTTAGTGCATGTTCGAATTGTAATCCGTTTTCTTGCAGACCCAGCTCTGCTCTACGTACCAAATTTCTATTTAATGCTTCTTTAATGCTCTCCTGACGAACTTCTTTACACGCTGTTTTAATTCCCTGCTTTAGGTGTTCCATACTCTCTATTGGTACAGCATAGACTACAGATTGAAGGGGACCTTCATCTTTCATGAATAAATTCCTTTTTCGAATTTTTTCCTATTGCATTTTGTAGCCGACTAAAAACCAATTAATCCTGATCCAAATATTTTCTTTTTATCTGGCTACCGGAAGAGCAGGGTGTGGGACACCCTGTATTAGGTTATCCCATAAATTCCTGTCGAATTTTACAATTTAGATCAATGTCTCTAACGAACCTTTAAATTTGACAAAAAAGAGAAAAACAACGTAAGTGCCTTCTAATTCCCCAACTTTATCCAATTTTTCTTTGATAAGACGTTTATGTCGATTTTCATTGAAATACTCCTCGCTTTCGGCACGAATTTATGGAACGACCTGAAAATGTTGTTAAAATCGAAAGGCAGTGTACAATGATAAAGAGACGGGAATACGATCGTTCTCTCACTACCTTGGAAGAGAATCAATCATCGGAATTAAAAGATGTCAACCGACCGAACTTCATCCCCTGGACCCTGATAATCGTTTTTCTACGTTGTATCCGAAGGCTGACGCTACAATTGCGTGCCTGTCGGAAATAAGGCTGTCCTCAAGGACTCTCTCTCGAAGGCGAACTTCCACGAACAGTAATTAGCGAACGTGGTTAGAGAAGCCTGGGAGAAAAGATGAAGCCGGTTTATCGGCTATATTACGTACCAGCTGATCAAACATCTATTTTACTGGATTAAACGTCTAATAATTATCTGTAATGCTACTTTCTATTAATTAAAATTGTAGATAAACACGTGCGAGGTTCGATCAGAAAAATACCTGAACTTAGCGTCACGAATAACTTTGTAAATTAAAACAGCCTCTAGCTACATACCGTTGCGAACGTCTTTACACTTTGTAGATAGGCACTTCTAGAAATTCCTTTCAGATATCGGCCTCTGAATTTTCCTTCGCCTCTGAAAAGTACGTTCCTTTAATGAACTGTTCAGTTTCAGCAGCAGAAAATAAGTCACGAAACAGTGAGAAAGAAATAAAAAGCGATTGAGTTTGATTGTTTCAGAAATACCTTAATGAATCATTAAGACATACAAAGCCAAGTGAAACGAGTGTACAGTAGGTGAGAAATAAAGGTGATTAATTTTTGATAAAAATTGAAATTAAATGAGTTCCACTTTAAAAATCGCTGAGCTAGAGAAAATCGAATTAGAAAAATCCCTATGAATCTCCAAAGGAACAATTTTTGGACGACTGATTTCCCACGGAAATTGGAACTGTACCTAGTTAAACGAGTTCGATTTGAAAAATCGCGGGGGTAGAGAAAATCGAATTACAAAAACCACTGTAAATCTTCAAAGGTATAATTCAACATTAACTCAACGCCGCTTAAACAGGTAATGATAACCACGCGTCGTATTATTGTGTCACCAATTTTTTTTCTTCACGTACAAGATACTGATTTACGCACAGTCGGAGTGTTTTTTTCGATCAAATCTCGTATGTTAATGGAAGATTCTTTGCTAATCGAGGATCTTAATTTATCGATTTCGATGAAACTTGAACGAAAAATTCGCGATCGGGCGATCCATCATTATTTATCGCGACGATATGCCATGATTTATTGCCACGATTCAGCGAGATACCATCGTCATAGTGGATCCTCGTGGATTCGTCGAAGACACGTATCGTTATCGATAACGAGGTCCAAAGGTGACGACTCGGTTATCGAGAAATTTATTTATCGATCGACCAAAATCAATCTACCCGGTGTATCTGCGCTAAGTATCAGAACCGCCGAACTTCTGAATATCGTATTTGGAAAATAAGACTGAGAATATAGTTCCCATTATTAGATAACAGTTCTTCGAAACATTGGGACGTTGAAATTGTAAACAAGATTTACAAGGTAGATGATAATTTAGAGAATTTCGACAACTGCTTAGAGAATTGACAAAATTTCACAGAGAAATAATTTAGAGAATATTTTATTGTAAAAATTGCAAATACGCTTTTTTTCAAATCAGACTGGAAGAGGTGTAATGGTCTGAAAATAAAAGTTGAAAAGACTATGATTTCACCACGATTCCAATCGCCAAAACTAAAATACGAGGCCAAAATTTAAACAATAATAATTGCAGAAATTTCGAAATTGTAACAACCATTCCCTCAATAAACCAAAATTCAAAACTTAAATTCACCAGTATTAAATCTATATAGTATTAAAATACCCAAATCCTCAAAATGGCTACCTATAACAATTTTCGCGGCAAAACTTAAAGGCCCAATCCCCACAATCCACGATCAAAACTACTAATATCGTCATTCCACGCCGTTTACATTTACCCATTTCGAACCTTAGCAAACTTTATTCCAAATTGCAGCTATCGTTTCCTAAATAAATCAAAATTAAAAATTTCAAATCGCTAATCATAAATCCGTACAGTACTAAAGTATCAAACTCCTCAAAATAGCTGAAACAATTTTCGCAGCGAAAATTGAAGACACAATCCGCGATCAAAACTACTAATATCGTCATTCCACGCCGTTTACATTTACCCATTTCGAAGCTTAACAAAGTTTATTCCACGTTGCAGCTATCGTTTCCTAAAAAAATCAAAATTTCAAGTCGCTAATCACAAACCCATATAGTATTAACCCTTCGCGCTCCAAGCATTTCTCGATAAGATAAATAGTGAAACTTCTAAAAGGATTTTTAACGCTTATAAACTTACTTATTACTATTTCCTATTTTAATTTGCGTTATTTTGATAATATAAAAATACCAGAATTTTGCACATTAAAGTTCTCCACGTCGCCATAACAGCGCCATTGGAGTGCAAAGGGTTAAGAAACAATTTCCAATAGTTCCCCACAGTCTACGCAGTCACGCATTCTACAAAGTCATTCTACGCCATTTGCCCATTTACTCGACAAATAAATTCAGCACAAATGCCACTCACGGCGTTAATTACCAAAGTGATTTTTCCTCTCTCCGGAAAAATTCAATTTTCGCAGTTCCGCGTTGCCCACTGGAAGAATGACGGACACGGCGAAGAATTCTCCGAGCGAATCGCTATCTTCTCCATCAGACACACCGTCGTCCCGTTCCCTCCGTGTCCCTTCCTATTCACCGTTTCGCTGAATTTGTATACACGCGTCCCTTTCTCCCAAGGATCGCATCCTTTGCTTTCACTTTCTACCTGTTCCCATTGCTTTTCTCGTTTGAGGCCGCGCGCGATAACGCGGCGAACGGGTCCCTCCCGCCTGGATAAGAGAAAATTGTTCGTAACTTATGGCGGCGTTCCAAGCGAACGTCGCGCAGCGGATAACAGCGGAGTTGACCGCGGCAGAAAATTGTCAGTAACTTATGACATCCTTTCAAGACGCCACTCCTGCACGCCGCGTTGCATCGTTGCAGCTGCGACTTCGCGGTGAGTTATGAACGATAGACGATTCTTTTCTGCCTTGGCTATACACCTCGCCTCCTCCCCCTAACCAAGCCGATTCTGACGCGTTAATTTATTGTCTTGCGTCCTTTTTTGCATTCACGCTTGCAACACCGTGTTTCGTGCTACTGGACGCGTTCGCTCGTTATTCCTTGCTTGTTCTCTACCGCGCGGTCGAAGAAAAGAGGGACACGGCAGATGAATTTGCAATATGTATTTCCAATTTTTTCAGGTAGGAAGGACGAGGAACTTTTGCAACGCTATTGGTGGGAGAGGCGTCTAATTGATAATTAAATCTCTAGTTTCCCTTTTCTCTGGTTTTATTTTCTTAATTCTTAACTCTTCCATTTTCTCCCGTTTCAGATTCACTTCAACGAATTTTTCATTGACGATTAATTATTTGATATAATGTTTAATCATTTCTTTGATTTATCTGTCCTCCGGTTTTTATTTTGTAAATTTTTAACTCCTCGTTTGAACCAACTTTTCATTGATAATTCAACATTTAACTGATAATTAAATCATTAGTTTCTCTTTTCTCTGGTTTTCATTTTCTCCCGTTTCAGATTCATTTCAACGAATTTTTCAGTAATGATTCATTATTTGATGTGCTATTTAATTAGTAATCAACCCGGTTTCTCGTTTCTATGTATTTTTTTTTTTTTCTATCGTCGCATCAAAGTATCGATTATTCATGCAATAGAACGGTATTTACACTTTTTATTCAAATTTCCCTTGCTTTTTCTTATTTTTCAATGTAATCTCCATATGAAATATGAAACGAGCCGTTTCTAACGCAAATAATGCAACAGTTCAATTAGAGAAATAACTGGAATAATGTACTGCTTTCTTAGTACGCAGTTGACCAAAGGCAACACAATATATTCATTCTTCCCATAAATATTCCACGCACGAATATAACATGACTCGAAGTATGACAAAACAAGTACAAGTATGACATAATTCATTATTCATGCAAACGTAAGAATCCACCTGAGGAAAAATTGTACAGCTTATTCGAACATGACAGAAAGACGAACTGTTTCAAGACAGAAATTCAAAGTGAGTAATACGTTCTATTTCTCTTTATCTATTTGTCATAACATAAACGTAAACCTAGTAATCATAAATTCCTATCAAATAATTACAGTAAAAGACAGAACGGAAAGACGAGAAAAATCGATCCTTTTATCCTGAAATCTTTAACTCTCGATTAAATTACATGTCGAGGCCAAAATGTAAATAATAATCATTCCGGAAACTCCCAAATTGCGAACATTACAAATTTTAGATCGCTAGACATACACTCGTATAATACTAAAACATAAAAACCCTCAAAATAGCTGGAACAATTTTCAAAAAAAAAAATTAAAGACACAATAGTTCCGCACAATTCGTGATTAGATAATATCGTCATTCCATGCCACATCTGTCTGATTTTCATGTCATTCAATAAAAAATTAAGTAACAGACGAGAAGATAAAAATTCAGAAACAACAGAAAACTTTCCAACTGGCAAGTAGATCGCTTAATCTGATCAGTTCTCTGATCTGAAACTAGCGAGGTAAGAAATGTGTCGTTTTACGTTATAAATATACCATACCTACCTACAGAGCCGAATTATGCCAAAAAAAAAAATAAAAATTAATGTCAAGCAGTGACATGTATGTCACAAAGCTCAGAAACTATTTAGCGACAGGATAAAAGAAATGTCCGATTTTCGTACCATCGAGCAGAAAATTGAGCAACAGACGAAAAATTCGTAAAAATACTATACTTACAGAGTCTGTGAAAATTACCATTGTTTGAGTTACCATCAATGCCAAGCAGTGATATGTACATCAGCAAACTGAGAAAAACGACGCAGTGACAAGATCGAAAAAGGGATCTGTCTGATTAAATAGAAAATCGAGCAATGGATGAAAAAGTAGAGATTGAGAAGCAAGCAAAAAGAATTAATTTTCCTAAATTTCATTTTTACCTGATGGTCGTTCAGTTCAACTGACAAGTCTACACGGGGACACCATATTTGCGCGAGGCTGTAAGCAGCCAGCGGCGTTATCTGCGACAAAATACAGGCCGATGGTGACACGAGTCCGCAGATAAGGTGCATGCCTTTCAAAATGGACGACCGCTGGGTCATGCCCTCGCGAACAGCGAACAGATCTCCGAAGCAGCCGGTCGATACTGTACCATTGCTTCCCGCAGTTCGGTTTTACGTTCAGCCAGCTGCTTTCCTTCCATCGACCGATGTTTTTTTCATTATGCAACCGGTCACGAGACAATTTTGGACGTCCAGTATGAGAGAAATTGTGTTTCGTATGAAATGACGGTGTGCTTTGCAATTGATCGATCTACCTTTTCGAAAATTTTAGCCTTTCTTACCGACCGAGTTTAGGTGCAATATTTGTGCAAGTTTTCGAAAAAGGAGAAGAAATTAAATTTTGCAGATATGGAACCGCGTGGTGAAACTAAGTTGTTGTAAATATTTAAATTATTTCGGAGAATTAAATTGAATAGTGACAGAAATTGATAAAATGGGAAAAGTTGAAATTATGAATATTAATAAATCTACGTTCTCAAGAATTTTAGCGTTTCTTACCGATCGAGTTTAGGTGCAATATTTATGCAAGAAATTTGAAAGTGAAAATTCGAAAGAAGAAAGTAAATTTGCAGATACTAAACTATATGATGAGATTAAGTTGTTAGATATTTAAATTATTTTTCAGAATTAAATTGAACGGTGACAGAAACTGATAGAAACTATACGATTACAGGAATAATGAAATAATTAAATTTCTGTCATAATTTAAGAAATTGATGAGGTTTATATTCACTGTGTACATCTACCCTCGTTATAACTCTCAATTAAATCGATACCGCAGCGTCCTGGAAACATCAAAAAATACTTCAAGGAGGTACTGAAAAATGAACAATAAATCAATCATGCTGAAGAAAAGCATATCTCTGTACTCCAATCGCCATCATTCTCATTAACGCAGAAAAAAGAGACACTTTCCACAAATTTTTCACCCGAAGCTCGCATGACCACGCGAATAAAAGGCGCGGAATTTGCAGTTTCGGGACGCATAATTTACGCATATTACCAATTTTCGCATAGCAGCTGCCACGATTGCATCTGAAACTCTATTTACGAGGCGTTCGTGGTGCGACAGAATTTCTTCTCTCTCTCTTTTTTTTTCTCTCTCTCCAAGACAAGCCAGCCTTTAAGCCGCGAGATACGATCAACTCCGTTGGCTTTCTCGCTTATTCCCTTTCCACGTTGTCGTTTCTCTCCCCTTTATTTTTTATTTCCTCCTTTCTTTCTTTCACCGAATCTCCCCCCAGCTCGCCCAGTTCTGCCGCTCTTTTCGCCGCTTAATGAAATTCGACGGTGACAGAGCGTGTAATTACCGGCTTTCGCGGACCGCCGCTTGTTTAGCACTCAATTCATTAACCGGCGAATTCGTAATTATCCGAAAAAGAGGTTCGCCGAACGCGCTGATCCAATTTATTTCCACCGTTCCGCTGACTTTTTCCCCTTTACTTCTTTTGTCTCACCTTTCGCCTCGTGTTTAAACGCGAGAAAGAAACGCGTCGATCTGCTTTCATTTTTACCTATAAACTCGACAGATAAAACAGTTTCGTATTTACTTGATCGTTTGGGAAAAATTGACTTTTGGGGCGGCGATTTCGGATAATGAAGATCGAAAGGAGGAAGGGAATGAATGAAGGAAGGAATGAAAATTATTTGGAACGGAATTATTGTTCGTTGGTAATTAAGAAGGTACGGCGATTGATTTATCGAAGGAAGAAAGGAAGGTTGAAAACGAGGAATCAGCATTTGTGTTATTCTTCGATATTAAAACGAGGAGCCTGAATTGGAGGGAATAAAAGTGAATTTTGGAGATTGGCTCAAGCCTTTGTGAGCACGGTTCGGATGTACGTTTCTTCAATCGGTGGTTGGAATATGACTCTGCTTGCGTTCGTACTATCGATTATTGACATTACTGGAATATAAAGTGATCGTATTCGTTATACAATAGAGGTATTGAGGATGTTTTTAAAATAATTGAATCTGTATGCAAAGACTGGTAAATGTAATGTAAAAATGTAGCACATGTCTTGTAATTCTTTGTGGAAAATGTAATAAATGTGTGCAATATGAAGACAAGTTACAAAGTTACAAGTATTTCACTAGATTTAATCATTACTAAAGTACCCAGGGCCGTATTTAACGTTAGACGAAAACTACTAGGCCCGCTGAAATAAGCACGAAATAAATAAATCCGCTGGCTTCGACTTCTAAATTTAATCAAAAAATACATAACGATAATAATACTTTTATCGAAACTTTGGCGCAGAGCCGTTAATAATATTTATTATTGCTATACATCATTCTTGTTCATATAAGGGCCCCCCGATTTTCATTCGCACGCCTAGGGCCCGAAAAGCTCCAAACGCGGCCCTGAAAGTACCTATTAAACTGTTAACTGTGTAAGTTAACTCGTCATTGGTTAGCCAATCACAATAATTTATTTACTGAGGGATTATTCATTCTTAATTGCACTGCTGCGTCTGTACTGAACGTAAAATGCATCGTATTCACATGTGCAAGAACGAAAAGGAAGTAATTGGTTGTAATTTTGACTTGTTTCTAATTATAAATTAGAGAGATTCAATTTCTGGTTGAAAGGTGAACACAGTTAACAAGTTAGAACTATAATAATAATGACATTCTACTGAAACAATTTATTATACCTAACAGATACATTGATTACAGAAATAAAGTATACAAGGTGAGTCTCCTAACATGACGACTTCAAATAACTCGTAAGTTATTCGTTGTACGAAAAAATGTTTCAAACAAAAGTTCCATGGTATCTAGGGGGACATGGAGTGCTCTAATCTGTTTTTCATTACCTTACTTTTTTATTCAGATATTAGGGCCACCTTCAGTTTTTTAAGTAGAACGTCTATTCTTTTTCGAATGCGGAGAAATCGTCAAATTTTGCGTAAAAAGGTATTATACAAAGTGGGACTTAAAATGAATAATTACTGAGATATTTATAAAACAAGTAAACAAAGTCGTGTTAACAATCACATTGGCTGAGCGTATTTCCTAATAGAAGATTATTAATTTCAAGATATCTCAGTAATTATTCGTTTTAAGTCCCACTTTGTAATAATACCTTTTTACGCAAAATTTGACGATTTATCCGAAATCGAAAAAAAATATTAGACATTCCATTTTAAAAACTGAATGTGACCCTAATATCTCGATAAAAGAGTAAGGTAATAAAAACCAGATCAGAGCACTCTATATCACCCTAGATACCATGCAACTTTTGTTTGAAACATTTTTTCGCACAACGAATAACTTACGAGTTCTTTCAAGTCGTCATGTTAGGAGACTCACCCTGTATAAGCAGTTTCAATAAATCCTCAATTACTCTGAAAGATCAAAGCCTGTCAACCCTTTCGCTCTCGCTATTATCCATATGACTGCATTCTAATTGTTCTAGTAGCTCTGATTTCTACGTAGTCTTTTTATATTTCCAATCTTTTCCTTCTATCCATTCACGTATTATTACCTATTAGTTTCCTGTACAATTCACGTATTATTCACTTTCTTCAAATTTTCTGACCTCTCAAGCGGTCAATTTCCTAAAGAATAAAATCATTTTTTTCTAATCTTTTCTACTTATCCTACCGAAAATATTACACAATATCGTCACACTTCGTCAAGTTCATCAAATTCTAAGCATAAGTCAATGCGTAAAGTAACATACCAATGCGTTAACAATTTACACTTCCTTTAACATTTTCCTTGAAAATCGCAATCAGGTACTCAGGTACACATTTCTATACACCTATCCCCCGATTTACACGGTACTTTATTTACACGATTTGAACCAGTTGCGTTCACAGCAAAAGTCATCTGTGAAGGACTTGAATTAGGGCGAAAATTGGGTAATCATTTTCTGCAAAATGACCCGAATGTTGAACGAGCTCTCCTATTTCAGCGAGATATTGATAAACGCTTAACTCAATATGAGGAGGTCTATAAAGATTTGATCAAAAACCAAACACAATTGTTAATTACGGATTTCATTACCAAGGCTCGCCGATCTGAAATTGTTTCTAATTCATCTAACATCGAACTTGAATCGCATCAAGTACTATCGAGTGATGAAAGTGACATCATACCAACCAGGAATAAAAGATTAATAGTCTACGAAAGTAATAACGGTAATTAAATTTTTGGTGAAATTTTTTAATTTATACTTCTTCTTTCTATATGTAAAATGAATTACATACATACACCTTTGTATTTTTATCATTTTATGAATAGACCGTTATTTTTGTTTTTTAAGATATATTTTACGTTGAAATAAATGACTCAATTATGCACATTTTAGTTTGTTTTCGATTTACACGGTTTTCTAAGGAACCTATCTTCAGCGTAAATCGGGGGATAGGTGTATTTTCCTTTAACAATTATTTATGTTCTTGTGAAAGTACCGTAAAATCACTCCAGATCCCCATTTTTACACCGATACACGCTTCCAAAACAAAAATGTACCTAAACAACGTTAAACATCAAAGTTTGAAACAACCGTGAAAATTTTTGTTGGCCACACCAAGACTGAAACCCCAGAAACGTCCCAAAACCTTCAATCTCTTCTGAAATTCTCTCGAAGGAAGAAAAGAATCGTAATTCTACCGATACTCTGGAGGAGCAGCGATCATACAGCTCTCGTTCCCTTTTTTCCATCCGTAATCCGGCCGCGCTCGATTCGTGCGTCTTCGAGAGACGTCGACGGGATGATCGCAGCTGCCGCAAGGATATATAGGAGCATCTGGTCGTTCCACGGTCGCAACACTGCCAACCTTACGGGTTCCTGCGTCGAGCCCGTGTAAAAGAGCAACAGAGAGGTGTCGATCGTGAAAGGTACAGAGGGAGAGAGAGGGTGGACGAAGAAGAGAAGGAAGAGGAGGAAGAGAAAGAAGAGGAAGAAGAGACGAAAGGAAAGAAGGGAGCTGTGCTCGTGGTCCGTGGCGGTGAAGGAGAGAAGGTGGCCGGAGAAAGAGAGGAAAACGGTGGCCTCTCGAGTGGGCTGTTCTCCAAATAGCTCCACCTGCCCTCACGATGCCAACGCTCCGCTGCTCATCCCCGAACTACCGATTAAGCGGCCGCTTTTTGACCCGTGGTTCACGAGTAATGATCGCGACGTGATCCAAGGGCCAAGGTGGAAACGCGCGCGAGCCCTACCACCTGGCCCCGGAAGCGGATTCTCCTTTCTGAGACGTTAGAGGATCGAAAGGACTCGAAAATATGAAGAAAGGAAGATGCGTTTGAGAAGTATTGAATGAGTTCCAGAGAGAGAGAGAGAGAGAGAGAGAGAGATGTTAAGGAAACCGAAAGTTTGTGTTAACCCTTTGCGGTCGTATGTCTGCTTTCACCAAAGCACTTATATCGCACGATGGAGAAATATAAAATATAATTTTTCATATAAAATGAATTTTATATATGGTTGAAAAACAAAAAAAAATAAATTTTGTGTTTATAATCTTGCATTATATTATTAGCGTTCGTTCAATGAAAATTAATAACGGTAATTAAATTTTTGGTGAAATTTTTTAATTTATACTTCTTCTTTCTATATGTAAAATGAATTACATACATACACCTTTGTATTTTTATCATTTTATGAATAGACCGTTATTTTTGTTTTTTAAGATATATTTTACGTTGAAATAAATGACTCAATTATGCACATTTTAGTTTGTTTTCGATTTACACGGTTTTCTAAGGAACCTATCTTCAGCGTAAATCGGGGGATAGGTGTATTTTCCTTTAACAATTATTTATGTTCTTGTGAAAGTACCGTAAAATCACTCCAGATCCCCATTTTTACACCGATACACGCTTCCAAAACAAAAATGTACCTAAACAACGTTAAACATCAAAGTTTGAAACAACCGTGAAAATTTTTGTTGGCCACACCAAGACTGAAACCCCAGAAACGTCCCAAAACCTTCAATCTCTTCTGAAATTCTCTCGAAGGAAGAAAAGAATCGTAATTCTACCGATACTCTGGAGGAGCAGCGATCATACAGCTCTCGTTCCCTTTTTTCCATCCGTAATCCGGCCGCGCTCGATTCGTGCGTCTTCGAGAGACGTCGACGGGATGATCGCAGCTGCCGCAAGGATATATAGGAGCATCTGGTCGTTCCACGGTCGCAACACTGCCAACCTTACGGGTTCCTGCGTCGGGCCCGTGTAAAAGAGCAACAGAGAGGTGTCGATCGTGAAAGGTACAGAGGGAGAGAGAGGGTGGACGAAGAAGAGAAGGAAGAGGAGGAAGAGAAAGAAGAGGAAGAAGAGACGAAAGGAAAGAAGGGAGCTGTGCTCGTGGTCCGTGGCGGTGAAGGAGAGAAGGTGGCCGGAGAAAGAGAGGAAAACGGTGGCCTCTCGAGTGGGCTGTTCTCCAAATAGCTCCACCTGCCCTCACGATGCCAACGCTCCGCTGCTCATCCCCGAACTACCGATTAAGCGGCCGCTTTTTGACCCGTGGTTCACGAGTAATGATCGCGACGTGATCCAAGGGCCAAGGTGGAAACGCGCGCGAGCCCTACCACCTGGCCCCGGAAGCGGATTCTCCTTTCTGAGACGTTAGAGGATCGAAAGGACTCGAAAATATGAAGAAAGGAAGATGCGTTTGAGAAGTATTGAATGAGTTCCAGAGAGAGAGAGAGAGAGAGAGAGAGAGATGTTAAGGAAACCGAAAGTTTGTGTTAACCCTTTGCGGTCGTATGTCTGCTTTCACCAAAGCACTTATATCGCACGATGGAGAAATATAAAATATAATTTTTCATATAAAATGAATTTTATATATGGTTGAAAAACAAAAAAAAATAAATTTTGTGTTTATAATCTTGCATTATATTATTAGCGTTCGTTCAATGAAAATTAATTTCGGCCACCGCAAAGGGTTAAACTACCTCTGAGGTTTGGAAAAATCGAATTTTTTTGTTTGTTTCAATTGAGAGTTTATACTTTAGAAATGTAATTCGAATAGTTAAGTTTACGAAACGCGTTCAGGACGGTGTGAGAGCATCAATGCTCTTATTTGTCGATATGACCGGGTCAAGCAAAATGAAGGTAGAAAAGATTGAATAGAGATCCAACACGCGGTGGATTACCACGTTTTCAGATTACGTACTGAAAAATTAGGCACTAATTATAATACACACTTCGGTCAGAAGAAACGCTGGCAGTAATGAGCGTTTCGTGAATTTCACCGCGTCCTGAACGTGTTAATCGGTAATCGACAATTGAAACGCGTTTCTCTCAAAATGACATTTTTGAAGTCGGTGTTGTCCGTCACTTCTACAATTTTCTTCCGATTCGCTTGAAATTTTCACGAAGCACTGTTCTGTTATCTCTAAAGAAATACACAGGATTTTTGCAATATATTGGAAATTTCTTCTATTGGGTCATCCCATAAGTTCGTGCCGAAAGCGAAAAGTATTTTAATGAACATCCAAGGAAATTCTATAGCGACGACATAATTGAGAAAACTGTGGTACGAGAAAGCGCTTACGTTTTCTTTTTAACAAATTTAAAGGCTTGTTGAAAATATTGATCTAAATTATAAAATTTTAAGGAAACAATGCGATTCTTTCTTCCTATGAAACTCAATATTTCTTCGAAACCCTAACCTACTTCTTGAATAATTGACGCGTAGATGATAAAAATTTTGAATATTTCTTTCCAAGTCAAACCGCGTGGCAGCAGAGAACAACTCCGCAACAGATATTCGGCGATCCAGCTGTAGTGCCGTCATTTTGTAAAGAAATTAAATGAAAAAATGCCTTTACATTCTTTAAGGGTAATATAATGAAGCCCTTATGAAAAGTTCTAGATTGAGTAAATTATTTTCTTAAAAAAAAAATGCCAAAGTTAGGTATCATTTTCAGGATAATCAGGCCTTTCGAATGTAGAGCTTTTTTTTAGAGAACTTTTTCCACTCTGTTTTCATTATTACAGTGACGGCTACTGGTGTATCTGGTGTCGTTCCACGCAGGGGCGACCAATATAAGTAGCTCCCGTGAGAATTAACCCTTTCAGTTCCAAACGCTTACGTGGTACACGTAACATGTGGATGGAATATTTTCCACCGGACCAAATATTTTCTCGCTTTTTTTATACACACTTTCCATCGAATATTTAACCATTTTCATGTATCAATCAATTTTTCGGGTAGGCAATATTCGAATACAAATTTTTGAAATAGAAGAATTAATTTTACACTTTAAGAGTGAAAAAAGAAATGTGGGGATCAAATTCGACAGGACAAAATTACACAAGAAGCTCCACCAATGAATAGTAATAATGGAGAGAGACATTTGTGACATTGATTATAGTATGAATGATACATAGAATAGATACGAATCATATTTTCCACCTGTCGCTGCGTTCAAGAAACCTAATAGCTAATTCTAGCGCCATATGAAGAATAGGAAGATCGCAGATTAATTGACAGATGTGCTGAAGGTTGGAAAAACCTGAAATAGAGGAATAGGTTAATGAAAGAATGGCCAGAGAGGAACTTGGAAACTGGTTACAATTTAGACACTGTAAAAATACTGTCACAAATATAAGGTAAACTAAAGTCTCACAAAAACTTCTAACGTGTAAATTACTTTTCGTATTCTTAAGTTTGATGGAAAATTTTTCTCTCAAAGAAGACACAGAAGAAGTTCATATACAAATCTTCTAACGATCTAGACTTATCAAAAGCACAGACTCAGATTAACATACTTATTAGTATATTATTAACCCTTTGGACTCCTTTGTCGACTGTGACTCGATATCAGTTTTATTCACAGGTATGAATGAAGTAATTTTTAAATTGCCAGTTTAAATATGTATTATACTTTGCAATTTTTTTTTATCTGGATGAGCAATAGGTACTTATTAATGCTATTTTCAATATAATTAGCAGAAAAATTATTTAAATTGGTTTCTATCAACCAAATGTCTTTTGAAGTGCATTTCAAATAAAATTCATAAAATAATAGGGAGTTATTGAGAAGAAAGGAGGATGTTAAAAAAAGGCCAACTTTTGCATACGGAGCGAAAAAATTTTTTACAGCATGATTCTACGCATCCTAAGGAACGAAAAATGTAATTGTCATTTTTCCCGGAAGTGATGGGAAAGTTATGAAAAACGCTGTTCAAGGTAAGAATATGACCATATTTAATAACTTAATATTCCGTCTCGTTTTCTTCGGACGATGGTCTGTATTATTTACAAAGATTGTTGTACGTTAGTGTTTAATAAAATCCAAAAATAATGAAAAATAGTTAATGACAAATTAATCGAAACAAGGAATTCTTTGATGACACGATGCTTATATTCGAAGCAATCAGAAACCAATAGTTATTTATTCTCGAAGTAATAAATATAATAAAATAATCGTCATGACAGGGATACAATAAAAAAGTAAGACTCTAACAGAATTTGCATTTCTTAACTGTGTATCCACTATGAAAGCCAGAGGAAAAAGTATGATCTTACATATCAGTCTAAACATATATGTATATGTATACAGTGTTCTGTCGAACTACGTGTAGGTTTAGAGACGTCGACTGCCCGCGTAGATGGAAATCCGCGTAGTTGGGAACCATCCCCCAGTTTTGCGAAAAACTGAAGTCCGATCATCTGCACTGCGTGTCAATTGTCGTATATTGTCGTTAGAATAATAACAAACGAAGTAGGTCGTGTGTAAAGACTTAGTTGTTTACTAAGAGACAGTGTTTTTCCAGCAAAGGATAGAATAGGTAATATGTCTCGGGTAGACAACAGTAAAAAAAACTAATTTCTTGTTGTTTCATAGCTATAACACATCTTATTACAAGAGAAATAAACTTAGGATACGATAAATCTAATTAGCTATACGTAGGCTCTCGAAACTGTAGCCTTGTAGCCCGCAGAGACACGCTTCTCGTTTGATTTTTCTCCCAAGCTGGGCTGTTCGTTGTGTACTTGAATTCGGTGCACTAGCTTCTTGTATGCAGCGGCACTTAATTCACACGAACGAATATGCGAAGTACGTAAATTGATTCGAAATCCACACACAATCGAAACCGCTTTATTCGAGGGAGCACTGAATTTTCTACAAAGACTATGATAGCACGGTACAAACGTCGTTCGTCGACGCGCTCGTTCGGTAGGCCCGTAAGAACTAACTGCGTACGTGACGATCTTCTCGATTTCTGCTCTCTGTTACACGAAGCAGTTCTGGGAAAATCCTAGGCGTGTGAGTGACCCTCAAGTATGTACTCGTTCGTCGAGGCACTCGTTCGACAGCCTCGTAAACACCGACTGAGGACGAGTCGTCCTGCCCGATTTCTAATCGCTGTACGCACGCAACTGTTCTGGGAAAAATTCTAGGCCTTACCTTCTTACAACTCGTGATATTTCTTGCGAGCCAAACATAAGAAACGCGAGCCTGGGTCGCTGTACGTACATCGAGCCAAA
>NW_017100220.1:1016813-1038634 GCF_001263275.1 Habropoda laboriosa
GTGACGATTATTTTATTATATTTATTACTTCGAGAATAAACAACTATTGGTTTCTGATTGCTTCGAATATAAGCATCGTGTCATCAAAGAATTCCTTGTTTCGATTAATTTGTCATTAACTATTTTTCATTATTTTTGGTTTTTATTAAACACTAATGTACAACAATCTTTGTAAATAATACAGACCATCGTCCGAAGAAAACGAGACGGAATATTAAGTTATTAAGTATGGTCATATTCTTACCTCGAACCGCATTTTTCATAACTTTCCCATCACTTCCGGGAAAAATGACAATTACATTTTTCGTTCCTTAGGATGCGTAGAATCATGCTGTAAAAAATTTGTTCGCTCCGTATGCCAAAATTGGCCTTTTTTTAACATCCTCCTTTGGAGTTCAAAGGGTTAAGACTGGTGGAAAACTTCTTCTTAAGAATACACAGAAAAAATTCATAATATAAAATTCCTACCATTCTGAACACTTGTTAAAAATAAAAATAATCAATCGTAGTATGTTATGCATACTTTATTAGTACATATTATAATATTACTTTGTTATATGTTATTATTATACATTATATTCTATAAAGAAAACAAATTCTTCTCCTACGATCTTTCTACTTCAAAAGACGCCACGTGAAAGCTTCGTCCTGGCAATTAGGATAATTACGAAAGATTCCATCAAGAGGTCCTTTCATCGAAAAGATGTCACTGGGTCAAAGTAGCTTCGGTTTCAGAGAAATTCGCCTGCTGACCCGTGTTGCCCTCGTCGCCCAACCCTTTTAAATGCAACATTTTCTCGCTGTTTATCGCTTCTTATATATCATCCACACCAGTTAAAAGCATCCTCTCTGTCCCTCTTCCGTTTGGATAACCGAGGAAAGACAAGAGAGTAGGTGGTGTGATTTATTAATTCATCGTGAAACTCGACGTCGGATTGAAGGCATAATGAAAAAAACGCGGCACAATGAGACGGGTAATTCTGGCTGTCCCAGAAAAGCCGGAGGAGCGCGATGAACTCGACGATACGTACGTGTCGACCGACGAGAAATTTCAACCTTTAGTTCCCCTATCGTGAAAAGACCCGGCCACGTTCCAGATACCGAAATTCGAATCCCAAGTGGATTCTTTGGTTAACGTGAATTAAGGATAATCGCGAGAAAATGGAGCTTCTGTTGTATCAGAGAATTTTGTAATGCAACGTACAGCGATCATTTTCTGCACTCAGATTGCAGGTACAGAGAATCTCATTTTACAACGATTTCCAATTTTTCAGAATTAACCCATTTAATGTATTTGAGAGAATAACATTTCTTGTGTCCATCGATGGCACGATTACGTTCCGAAACTACCAATACAAAGTAAAACTTTCTTACCAAACAATTTTGAACTAAAGAGAGGGATCATCCTCTGTCCATTCACAGTAACTTTCTTAAGATCAAACTTTTCAGTCCATTCGAACCTCAAAAATACTAATAACAATTTATCCAAGAATCTTTAATCCTTTGCCAATGTCCCGAAATTTAGCTCCCATAGCTACCGCCCCAAAGAAAAACTCTCTTACCAAACAATCTTTCGCTGAAAAGAACGATCCTATGTCCAGTAACAGTTCCACTTTCAGTATTTTTAAGATCGAACTTTTCAATCCTTGAAAATTCCATTCGATCTGTAAGAATGTTGATAAAATATAAAAGTCAGTAATAACTCTGAAGAAAAACAAAATCCCTCCTATCCAACAATCTTTAATTCTCGTTAATGATCAGAAATTACCTCCCAAATTATCTCCACAAGAAAAAACAATCTTCACTTAAAATGACTAACAGTCCTATTTTTCAATTTTTTTTTTAACCCTTTGCAGTCGAAAGCCGGCATATTTCATACTACTATTAACAACATTTTATACACGACTCATTTTTTCCTCTTCTCTCATATCGCAACACAAATAAATAGACTTAGGGGAGACTGGGGTACAGCCGGAACCTTAAGGATAAAATGGCATAACTCTGAAATGAATATAATTAAACAAAAATTGAAAATGTAGTTTATTAAAGCTACATTTCCTCTAAACAATAGCTTACATTAAATTTGTACAAAAAAAGAAATCCCATAAATAACAATTTTAGGAAGAGGTACGAATTTACATAAGAATTTACGAATTTATAATATTGTCCTTAATATGTATAACATTCGAATTTATCCCCAAACAGTGCAGCCTTCATGGGCCCACCCAGAGCAAATTACACTGCACCCAACTTTCGTTGATTCTGAATGCACCAAGATTGCCGTGTTATGGTTCTTTCGTAATTACGAGGCATTTTGTTGGAGTCTAAAAATAAGGTTAAACTAAAATATGACGATGCATTATGAATAGAAAAACAGAATCAAGTAATATCTATCTGAAACACTGTTTTCATAATGTTAATGCGTTTGTAACATCGGCACATCTGGATCCAAACCGGGTATTCGATTTTACTCCGTCCGGTTTTGCCCCACTGTGCAATCTTTTAAATATTACACATTACTGATACCACCATGACGAATTGAAAAGTATCCTTTTATATATTCATTCTCTAATACATGACAAATAACGTAATTCATATCAAAAAGTGCTTACCTAAGTAATATCAGCAATTATGAAGTTTATAATTCGGTGAAAATTAGATGAGAGCACTCAGAACCACAAAAAGTATCGTAACTTCAGAAGGCACATACAGTGGAGGACAAAAGTATTCATACACCATATAAAATGGAATAACTTTTTTAAAATTGGGCCAAACGACTTCAGTTTTTTTTTTGAGAAATTAAAAGAATTAATTTACTAGATGACGTGTAAAAAAATTTTTGAAAAAATTGCAATTAGTCGGAATCGCGAAGAAAATAGCGAAGGTCGTTTTTACAACTTTTTTATCTGAGCTCGTAATGAAAATTTAAAAAATACGTTTTGTAGATCTATGTCAATTATACACACGCTGAAAATTTCATCGAAATCGGTTAATGTTGCTATGAGCTACAAACGGTTAAAGATTGTGAAAATCGCACTATTTCACGACTTTCGGCCTAGAACTGTAATAAATCTGCAGATTCTTACATCTTCCGATGCCTGTCGCTTGTTTCTCCATCCACTGATTTCGATGAAATTTTCAGCGTGTATATATGTAATTGACATAGGTCTACAAAACGTATCTTTTAAATTTTCATTACGAACTCCGATAAAAGAGTTGTAAAAACGAGCTTCGCTATTTTCTTCGCGCTTCCGACTAATTGCAGTTTTTTCAAAAATTTTTTTACACGTCATCTGGTAAACTAATCTGTCTAACTTCTCAAAAAAAAAAAAACTCAAGTCGTTTGGCCGAATTTTAAAAAAGTTATTCCATTTTATAGGGTGTATGAATACTTTTGTCCTCCACTGTATGTATCGCGTTCATATTTTGTTTATGCACTAATCCAAATGACGTCAATTAACAGCTGTAAATTAATAGTAGGTCCCGGTTTTGGCCGGGTTTCCCCTACATTTTCTTTTCTTCTAAAAATACATCACTAAAATGCAAAAATTTACGCTCTCCTTCATCTATCAGTCGTTCACCTGATTTCCGTTAGAAGCTACATCGACCTTTCAATCGACTCGATCCTCGAAAATGTGAACCAAGCATAAGAATCACCGATAACCCTAGAAAAAAAGAAAAAAAAATTCCTGCTAATCCAGCAATCCTCAATCCTCCCCGATGTCCCCAAATTACCACCGCGAAGAAAAAACCCCTCTTACAAAACGATCTTCAACTACAAAGAACGCTCCTCTGTCCAGTAACAGTTCCACTTTCGCCTCCTTTACACCCCCGTCCACAAACCGCCCCCCGCTCGTCCGCCTTCTATCTGGACCCCTTCCATCTGTGACCTCTATTAAGCGTTATATTCCGCTATCCAGCAGCGATGGAGGATAGTTCCAGTGTATTGGCATGCTGAAATACGGGGCGCGTTCGAAGCGCCGGCAGCCGTCAGGGTATTGATTTACAATGCTTACTCCACTCCACACAGCAACTCCCATAACTACAGAGCCCCTTCTCCTTCTCTGTCTCTCCCTTGTCGCTGTTCCGCGCTTCCTACCCTTTCCCTCGCCACCCGCCCTTTTATACTGCCGCTGATCTCCTCGATCTCGGGGGGATCTTCCGCGTACCGTGTCACGAATCGACACGGGAAACACACATACGTACGATCGGTATAGTCCAGGTTGCGAAATTTTTGAAGACACGCTCTGCCACAAGGATTGCATAGAATTTTATTTTTACGCGGTCGTTCGACCGAGATGACGGGGAATATGCAGGAGGAACGCTGGTGACCTGGTTGTTCCTACGATGCAACGCGTGTGTGTGCATGCACGGTGTTGTTGGGTTCGGATCGGTTGCATTGTGTCGAGGGTTACTTTTTTTTTTTTTTAGATTATTTCGACGAGAGATTATTAGTATTACTGTGGCTGAGATGAAGTTCCATTAGCGCACCAGGAGGGTATAGTTTTTGTGTAAACAGGGTGTCGTGAAAGTTTCTCGAATTTTTCTTTCGATTAGCTGTAGAAGATTTTGAGAAAGTTTTTAATAGAACCTTTCATTTTCCTGCTTCACTAAAGGATGACGCAGATTCTACAAAAAATTGAACGAACTGAAAAATTAATTTGCTACGTTGTAAGGGTGATTGTCTAACCCTTTCAATCGCAGGCTTCATGTGAGACAAATGTTTCGATTAGCTGTAGAAAGTTTTGAGAAATTTCTTAATAGTACCTTGCATTTTCCTGCTTCACTAATGGTTAAAGGGTGACGCAGATTCTATAGAAAAATTGAACGAATTGAAAAAGGTGATTTTTTAACCCTTCTATTCGCAGGATTCATGTGAGACGAATCTCAGTTAGCTGTAGAAAATTTCGCCTAAATACCTGAAGAAATGTGGTGACAAGTTTTTCAAAAGAACATTTCACCAGTGGTTAAAGGATGTCGTAGATCCTATAAATTAAACGAACTGCAAAATAAATTTGCTGCGTTGCAAAAGTGATTTACAGGATCGAAGAAAGTTAAATTCGAATTATATCGATACAGGCAAAAAGATTGCACTGCTCTGAACGATTTAGTCGTGACACAGAAATTAATTTTCTCTGAAAGTTTGAAAAGTAATTAATATCTTGACGCGGCACATGGCGCTCTGTGCGCAAAGGATTAATGTTCCAGAGTATGGTGCTTCTACATCGTTACGATGTTGTTTACCGAAGTAGAAATTCTACCTTTAAACTACATTCAAGATTGGACAGCAAGAAAAATGTGGATATACTAAATCAACGTGGAGAACTTTTTAATTTAGCATCAAACCAGACACAACTCTCTAAGTTCTCCAATTCTGCAATTTTCACTTAGATTCCATACCTACAGATTTAGCTCTATTTCAATATTACACAAAAAATCGGAAAATGTCCTCAGTCTAAGTAAAGAATTTCCAAAAATTTCATTTTTAATTTACTGTCAAGCAAGATGCAACCCTCTAAGTTCTCCAATTCTGCAATTTTCACTTAGATTCCATACCTACAGATTTAGCTCTATTTCAATATTACCCAAATAATTTCTAAAAAAAAGTAAAATTACAAAATCTCCGCACACTAAAAATTCCGCTTCCACAACAACGTACGACTAAAATAATACAAAAAAAAAAATATATGAACGAACTGCATTAAAAATCATCATAAAAGGACTCTATCTTCCAACGAAAGGAAAACACGTTTCTCGAGAAGACTCTTTTCTCTATTCGAACTGAAGGAAAAACACACGTTTTCCAGCGGATACGAAGGAACGCCTAGCAGCGTCGACGCATTAATATGAATGAATGAAGAAATATATGAAATTCCGATGAAAGGCTGGCCCAGATTCCCGTCGGGAATTTTATTTTCAAAGGGACGTCCCGCGATTGTGCATCGTATCGCGCTTTCATCGAGAGCCACCGCCGCCGCCTCTCGCGAATATTGCGCGGATTTGCGTAATCGCGGCCCAGTGACGCCGGGGAGAACGTCTGATGCGGACAGAATGATCGGAAGCAAATTCCTCTGGACGAACGCGAGATGAATATTTAAGAGGAATATCCCGTGTCTTTTTTTTCTCTCTCTCTCTCTCTTCTTCTCCACTCCTCCCGTCTCTCTTCCACTCGACGAGCGAGTTCGTTTGTTTGGCGAAACCCGCGACCTGTATCGATGTCCCAGTTTGCCTATTCGCTTTCTTTCGAACGCGAATAACGCGCAACTCTCGCTGGAAATTGCGAACAGAGGAAGTGAAAATATTTGATGGTGTTGTTATTGGAATTGTGATTTAAATGCACGCAGCGAATACCGGAAAAAATTAGCGTGGTTAAAGATGAACAGGGAAAATGGGGAATCGAGGATTTGTTGTTCGACTTAGCGGGTTGATTGTAAACGAACGAATGCTCGTTCGTTCCCCGTTTCCAAAAGTTCTTCGTGCATTCAGCATTTGTTTACGCTCGTTTGCAATTGAATTTTGTCGAAACGGGGGGCGAATCAGCATTCGTTCGTTTGACCTAAATACACCTTATGGTAGCGTGTTTTATTGAGTATTCTTGTGAATAATTAATATAAAAACAGTTTAACCCTTTGACGCTCGTATTTCCATTAATTTTGTTTTCTTTTTACGAAATTTCTTGGGAGTATGGAAATAAATTTTCTATTATTTCTAATGTTGTAACTTACCATAGTTTTTGCCATAATAGAGAAAGTAGTGCAATATGGAAAGTGAATGAAAATAACTGAAAAAAATGTGTACGTTGTGTTTTGAAGTTGTAGACACTGGAATACAAAGTTTAGACAGTTTCGTTTGTAGAAGAAGTCGTACGTTTCTTTCAAATTGAAACGGGTATTTTATGCGTTCGATGTTTCAAAAAATACTTACAATAACGAAGATGATCTTATCGAGAAATTTTATAAAAGAAACATATTCTTCGACGTATCGATCCTTGCTGTCTAGTGAAAAATCGCTCACGTCGTATCAACTAATCAAGACATTAAAAGAATTACGATAGTGTTATGTCTTTAAGAACTCATTTTACGAGAATCATAATCTTCACAATGGTTCTAATGCTTCAGCGGTAAGAACCACTTGATCGTGAAGAATAAGATAACTAAGAAACATTAAATTCTAATAGATGACTGAAGACACTGTTGTATTCTAGCAGGCGAAGACAATTGAAACTAAAATGCACTTGACCGTTGAAAAATAAATGGCCAACGTGAATCGTCTTTCTAATGGCGAACTTGCAAAACTGCAAAACTGAATTTCCGAAGATAGAAGAATACCATTTTGTCAATTAATGTATAATACAATTACTTCTGCACTGATTTCATCCACCAATTTTACAAGTAGGTACAGAATAACGGCACCGAATGTGAGACTCTATTTAGATTTGATTAAATATCGGTTAATAGAGGAAATTTTTAAGTTTTTGTACCATTACGTTTGTCATTTATTTATACATACTTAAGAAAAATATTAGTTTTCATAGATACTATGATACTTATTATGAAAATAGAGAAAATATAAAGGAGTACAAAAAAAGTGCTCCTGTGTAAAATTAAAATTAGAAGATAAAATTATCTAAAAATTAAAGCTTGCCCAATCTTATTGGTAAAAATTGTTTAAAAAACTTCATCTAAGAGGTGAAAATTGTAATTTATCCAGCTATACAAGTACATAACACTATACACTTACTCAACTTTACTATAAATAAAATCACACATTTGGCTGAAATTCGCAATACACTTTATTTCTGCTTCATCGGAAGAACGACAAAAAACAATAAATTTTACAAAACGCCTGCAGCCAACATCAAGCAAAACACATTCAGCAACGAGGAAGTTCACACTACACAAATCTGCCAAATTCGCTGCAGTAGCGTAAAAAAAACTTCCACAAGAGGGAACAAGAAACGAGAGAAGTGAATCATACAGAGACATGCATCAGATCTTCGTTGCAGTGCCCGTTGAAAAATCCACAAGACACGTTCTTCCATTTTTGTTTATTGAAGCCTTTGTAGACGCGAGCTCTCATTCGGAGATTACTTTCTCCCGTTGCCGTACCGCGACCGGTAGATAGAGAGAGATGCAAACGCGACCACGGCGGAAAAATGCACGTGCATTTCCGGGCTACGGTTTTTATCGTCGATTCATCTTGAAATTCACCCCGTGTGGGTACGAACCAACGGAGTAGTAGAGCAAGGAACTAATAACTCCGCTTCAACGGGGCGATTCGAGAGCTCTATTGTACCCGCGCCCGTATATACCTATACGACGACGAAGCTAGCCGAATCGCGTCGCAAGGAAAACGGGACCGAGAGCAGCCTTTTAGAAAGCGTTGCTCACAATGCCATCCGACCTCCGCGCGTCATCGGTGTGCAGGTAGTACCTACGTGGACAATAATGGCCACGCGAATAATGTGTCTCCAAGGATGACTAAGGAATTGCTGAATTTGTTTATTTCCATTGTCTATACTCTTTCAGCCGATGCAATCACTCAGAATGGTATCGTTTAACCCTTTTTTGTTTTCCTTTGTTTTCCGGGAGATAGAGGTTAGGTTTTCACTGGCTGAATGTTAAAATTGAACGATTGTATTGTATACAGGGTGTTTCGAGAGAATGTTAATCCTTTGTAAGTTACGTATCTGTTTGTCTGTATTTGGTAAGTTTTGTTTGGTTACTGGTGTACTGTTGCATTACTTTGTTACACTGGATGATTGTTCGTGGCCGATCTTCAGAGGTGGCAGGAAACTTATCGACTTCGTCACAGATGTTTGTTTTAGCGTCATGCTATATTCCTATCGAAAGACACACCGCTTGTGTCTTATTTCCAAATAATTCTTCATTTCGTTTAATTTTATTTTCAAACGAAACGTGCCTTTGCACACACCGCTTGTGTTTTATTTTCAAATCGGGCACGAGCTTTCGCAATCATCCAATACTACTACGTTATTACAGTAATAATGTAACACGGTGCGAAAATTGCGACAGCTTTGCTATAACACGATATTTTTGTAACGCGGTTTCCATATAGAACGACATAATAAACATGGGCAACCCTCGTATAGCACGAATTTTTCCATCACACTGTCTCCGTTGAAATTAACGGGGAATTTCCCTAGTATACATGATAATGGCCCTCTTCTTTATCAGCGATTCGCAATACGAAGTGCGTTCTTAATGAAAACTGAATTCTTAACCATTTCGCTGCGACAGATTGTCGGCAAAGTCTCTCGTTTTGGTGTTCAAACATTTTTTTAATTTCTACTATTAACCCTTTCGCGACTAGCGCCGGTTATACCCGGCATCCACTAAATGCTTCGCACTGGCTAGCGCCGGTTATATCCGGCATCCACTAAGCGCGTCGCATTGGCTCGCGCCTCGACAACTCAAAGTGAAGAATTATTTTAAAATACAGAACAAGGCCTGAACAACATTCCCTTTATCCGATACACCCTTAAGTCCTCTGCTGTTCCAACGAAATCCTCTAAGATTTGAAAAAACGCGAGGACACTCTCAATGCGTATGGTGTGCACTAATGGCACGACGACCCGTTCGTTAGTGGCGTACTGATGGCTAGTTCCGCCGTCGCAAAAGGGTTAAATTAAAGTGAGAGTACTCGAAGGATCGAATTTTAAGGAAAATTGGAGGATTGAATTAAGGCGAAAGTGTACCAAAAGTCACCAACGGTGCGAGAAAATTTTCAAAGCGCCGATAGCAGTGAAAGGGTTAATGATAACTAAATTCAGGCGTATCGGTATAATTGTTCGACAAAGTGACTTTGCCTCGCTTAATTTGTTCTTCCTGTATCAGTCAATTTCTTTATGGTAGCTATTAATCCTTGGTTCTCCCATCAATATGTAAAATTGTAATCGACCATAATTTCTTTTTTCGAGAACCAAAAAAAATCGAAACGGTTAACATATGTAAGGAGAATTTACGAGTAGGTTGTGAAGGAAAAGGGGAAGTAGTGTTATATATTATTTATCTAAATTAAGGTTGGACATGAAAGTAAAGTGAAGAGTGGATATAAGAAGGATTTTATGTATCAAAAATGAAAATTTCCAGAAAATCATTCTTTAGTTACCAAAATGTGACTTATTGTCAAAGTATATCAAAACTTAATCTTCACATGTATCACACGTCTTATGCGTGTTATTCAAGGTTTTATTCGTTGACAAAGAAAAACACAGCCATTCATTTATGCCACATTCTTCAATTGCATGGAAATATTATGCACAGCTAACCCGTGTTTTATCATTTTGAATTTTATTGATGTAGCTACACTTAATCATACTTCAATTACAATTCACAAATGTCACGAGAATGACTTAACGTTCCAAGAGAATAAATGACGATTTCTTATAAACATTGTAATATGCATTGAATGACCAGGAATGAAGCACTTAAAATATACGAAAGGATTTCATTCGTACACACCAATTTAACACGAAACCTCAAAAACTCATTTCCTACTAAAATCATCGAGAACCCTGAAAAATATCCAATAAACCAATCACACCAGTATCATTTCCAATTGTACTACCTGAAAACCAGTAGCAAAAAAAAGTATATAGGTATCTACCTTACCCAAGAATCACTGGAAACTAACCTCAAAAAAAAAAAAAGAGTTGGAAAGCAAAAATCTATTACAATACTGAAGACACTCGCAAAAAAAGTGAGAAGCTTTCCCGTAGATATTCATGGGTTAATGGCGACCATGGAAAGCTGGTCGGTCGTAAATTATTGTCACGCATCCTTCAGCCGGTGACTGCAAGGAGACCCGTGGAGGCAAAAGCAGCGGCATTGGGGAAAAAAGGAGGACAGCAAAGGATTCCAAGGCATGGCTCTGGACTCGTACCTGCCGAACCAGGACAACAAGGGTGGTCATAATAAATATATTTACACCGACGTCGTCGCCGTAATACCGCAACTCGGTCCGACCCACGTGGCCGCCCACACGGGGGGCTCAGCCGGAAGTTTATTACCCGATTATCCGGCCTGTAACTCATTTCACGCGGTGCCATAAAGCCTGGAGACCACGGTTGAACGCCGTCCACGACGGTCGACTCGATTTCCGGTCTTCTCCAAGGAATTCGAGGTGAAAAATATCGAGAGTTATGCAACAGTACGTAGATATAGATACAGTTTCTTTCGAAACACCTGTTCATCACATTCTTCGCGATGCGAAATGAGGATCAAGGTATGTTATTGAAGAAACGATCGCCAACATCGATAAGATACATTATTCTACCGGCGGTATTCAAATCATTTACTTAATTGTCACTTGAATGGTCGACTGGATATTGCAATTTGAATACAATGTGACTGGTAAGTAGTACACTATCATTCATGTCCTGGATTATTATATCACCTTAACACTTTAATCGTCATTGACCCACCCGTTAATTAAAATATTCCGTGGAACTCTGTTTGAATGTTAACATCTTTCGGATGAAAATGAAACGAAGATTCTGAAATAATTAGTATTTCTCCAATTTCAAAAAGATGAAACAACCGAAATATTATTAACCCTTTCGCTGCGGCGGTTTGAAATTTTTAACAGATTATCAAATTTAGCATTTTATTAAACTGAGATGGAAGTACGCAAAGGGCGAAATTAAAGTGTGTCAAATGTCGCCACAACCACGGTGCAAGAAAATATTCACAATACAGGAGCCAACAACAGTGTAAATGTTAAAGAAAAAAAAATCATCGTAACTCAAATGAAAATTCTTTACGAACCTACTTATAGAGATGAGATCTTACTAAATCACAACTAATCGTATCACTGATAAAACATTGCAATTCTAAAAATTCAGCGATAGATACTATGGTAACATTATCTACGGTGGCGGACGAAAGTATTCGTACAATGAGGAAATTATGAAAGAGATGATTTAACTTGTAAATGAATACAGTAGAACTTCGTTTATCCGAACCTGTCGGGGGACAAACTTATTCGGATAATAGAGGTTCACCTGCTTGAGTTCCGATAATAGTTATGAGTTCATATAACTGACGGTAAAGAAAATCTGGCTCGTATAAACGAAGTTCTACTGTAACTTTATTTCAATGAATTTTGTACAACATGTAAACAATGGCGGCTCGTCCTTAAGGGTTGCAGCCCCTCCAGTATGAAACGAAAGTTCCTGTTTCATTATTACCACTATTAAATTTGTATATATTTATCTTTAAAATTTTGATTTTTACAACATATCACAAAATGGCTGCTATTTATTGGGCCAGTATTTAAAAAATTTTTAATCAGTATTTCAAATAAAAGATCCGTAGGTACTTGATATAAGTGGTCAATAACTAAACATAATAATTTGTCAGTACTTTAAACAGATGGTCAGTGTGTATGATAAAATATTCTAACCTAACCAAAAATTGAAATTTTATTGACCAGAAAACAAATGAATACCGACCAAATAAACGAAATTATACTGACAAAATGCCATTCAATATTGACAATTACAATACAAAAACAATATTTACCATTAATTAAAAAAAAAAAATACTGATCAAATAAATAGAAGTGTTTAAAAATGATCGAAATCGATGATACCGTCCGCTTTCTAAATACCTTGAGTTTTATCAATGACATAATTCTTTCAATCCATATTGATCACCTTTACATTGATCGCTACAGCCCCACCGTTACAAATTCTCACGAGCCGCCACTTTATTTACAGTAATACTCGACATAAACCACCGTACTTGGGTACCTATTCGCAAGAACGATATCAATTCATTCAGATATCAAATTAACCATTCGAATTGAAAGACATAGGAAACGCGGTATTATTCACAGGTTGAACACGCTAAGCACATACTTTGTTGCTCGTTATCAAGATCGTTAGCGGCGCTAGTAGCTGTAACGCGTGGTAGAATATAGGTGAATCCTACTTCAGTGTCAATGGCTCCCGCGGGAGCCAGCATGTGCGCACCCGCGACGAGTCAAACACGGAATTGCAAGTATCGTAGGCAAGCATCACTGGAAGGCGTCCAGCAGAAATTCTTGCGGCTCGTTTATCAGGGGATGAACTATTTTATGGCTAGAGCGTAACGTAAATATGGAGGCATTCCGAGAAAGCTAAATACGCTTAACTTTGAGAGGCCGTGAACATGTTGCAGATGTCATTTCCTTTCGAGAACCATCCGCAACGTTCGTATTAACCCATTTCGAAGCAACTTATCTCTGCTTATTCTTAGATATTTACATTAAAATGAACGGGTTGAGAAGATATCAGAAACGGATTCGCATTCCGTCGCGATAATTTATTAACCCTTTTACAGTTCCAGTATTCTTTCTACTAGCACACTTTTCCACGTTGCACACATTGGGGAATTCCGCAACCTTGTGACACTCTGAAAAGTCTGCGGCACACTTTCGCAGCGAAAATTGATGAAAATCGAACGTTTGATTTTAGAAAGAATTATAAATCTTTACGCGTTTATTTTTATTTTTTAACGTAAACAAAGCTGTTGTTTCTATCGTATTGTCTATACCAAAAGCGTGGAATATTTTTGAAAATTATTTCACAGATTCGTGTATACTGCTAAACACAGAAATTTTGCAGTTCAGCTAATTAAAGTGGGTCGTACGTGTAACTTCGACTAGCCGCAAGTAAATTAGGGGGCAGTGAGTTGCTCGTCGCTATTCTAAAATATATAATCTCGTTAATACGATTTACGATATTACAGACGCTCTTTGGAGCAATATTGTACGAGCGTGTTGACGTTCGAAATTGACCAGTTTTTATTGTGTTTGAAACGAATGAACCGACAGGGGAAACGTAAGGGAAAACCGAACGCTGGGTAATATAAATATAGTAATTTACCGTGGACAAATCAGGGGCCAAAAAAGGTGAACTTTCTTGCCCGGTCATAAATCGATAAACACGCTATCCGGCAATTAGGGGGTCAAGCTCCTGCACGATTCAAAAGAACAAACGAAATATCGATATCCGTGGAACAATAAAGTAATTCGCGTTATTGAAACTAGGAGTGATTGTTCGATTCCTCAAAATAACGCGTTGATCGTATTAACCTCTTGCCTTATAACAACGAACGACACTCGTGGTGTGGGTTGCGGTTAAGATATTACTAAACTGAGTTCTACATTTCATTTTACATCTAACTTTAATTTTCATCTGTAAGTCTGCGGTTTATCAACCTCTTCCGGGACACCGACACATGTGTGTACCTTTAAATTTTCCGAAAATTCCAATATTTGCCATAGAGAAAATATGAAAAACACAATCTCCCAAAATCTCCTAAGGAAAGTAGTTCAATCGCTATCGATTTAACACGAATACAAATGTAACTACATAAAAAATTAGATCAATTTTTGCTAACTTAAAAAAAATCAGAAAGTATACGCAATGTCTCATGTCGTGTTTAACATTCGGCGGACACTTTTGCGGGGACACATTTTCCACATAACTCGGCGGGCTTTTGTAATTATAACGGATTGTGAGCTTACTTTGTGACAATAAAATTGACATTTCCAGTAAGTATCGTTTATTCCTCTTTCTGTGTTTATTTTGATGTTACATGTTCATTTGCTAATAAGCTTTAACCCTCCGTGGGCGAACATATGTTTCCACACTCCGTAAGCAAACTGGGTGGTTTGTGTCCAAGCCTAATTTTTGTAGTTTTAAGCTTTCAAAAAATGGAAAAAATTTCTGGAGTACTTATCGAAGTCTATTGTGCAATTGTTCGTTAAGTCAAATGCTTAAAATTTTTCTCGATAAAAATAAAAATTCCCTTGGAAGAAATACGGGAGTGAAATTGCACTCGGGTCGCTAAAGACCCAGATTACCTACGGAGGGTTAATATTTCTCCGAGTCACCGATACGTATAGTCATAAAATATACCGAGTGTTAAAGGTTAAGGCGATAAGTACCTAGCGTTAAGATAAACAGCCATTGAAAAATTATAAGGCAAGAGGTTAACCCTTTACCTACTACGCGCCACTATAGTGGCCCCCTGTTAAGTCATTTTTTCAAACGAAATGCCACTATAACGATTTCCCTCTGAGTGACGTTTTTTAACGAAAAGACACTGAAGACACTTATTAGACAATAAACTATGTGTATCATGTGGAAATGGCTTCGCATGTTCCGATTCACACTTGTTTTCTCACAAGACGCTAAAATTAATAATAATAATATTCACAGATATGACTAAATGCATAGTTAAATGCATCAAAACACTAAATGCAATAGTTTTATTACCAGACTGCGGATCTTTATGCAAATTCATATTTTCGAGAATATAGTAAAAAAAGTAAAACTTCGGTAGAAAATTATTTCACCTTCCAGGTACTACAGAAAGCACTATAATTTAGATATTTTTTATATTTTTTCATATTACGTGCATTCTGTGCAATTTTGCACCTTCAGATTTCCTGTAAATCCACAAAAATCCGCAGTCTGTACTTATACATAGCATCACACAAGTCCGATGCAAGATTAAAATTGAAATTACAATCCGACCGGGCTCTTGTGAGATAAATTGGACAGGAATATAAAAAGAAATGTCCAACATCAAAAATAGATCTGTAGAAATATCTGAGTCACTCAGAAGCCACAATGATTAACTTCACTTTTTCATATTCTTCCACTTTTAGCATCAAAGCACACGCTTGGTGCTTAAGTTCTCATAAACAAAGCAAATTTAATAAATTTGATTTTGACGGAGTTAGTCACTTTGGCCTCTGAGTGGCTCGTTTATAAGAAACTTGGAGCAATATTGAAATGGAAACGGTTGAAAAATTCATCGTCAGAATGGCAAAATTGTGCGAAGAGGTCATACAGAAAAAAGAGAATTCTTGTACCAAGAAACACTGTTTTAATTTTGAAATAAACGAAATAATAACAATTTTTACTTTTAACTGTAATTAACACTTAAAGCGCCGGCTATTTTGTTGGAGCGCCGGAGTTTTGTAGAAACATACACTTTTACAAAATAAAATAAAATAACTCTTGTAAAAGACAAAATTTTTACATAGTGCTTATTACAGGCACAGCGACGATTTTGAACGATACAAATATTGATCCACTTGCTGTTCAAGAGATATAATATTTTTTTCTGCACAAACACGTAAAAACGCATTTAGGCGGGCTCGGCGCTTAAAGTGTTAAGTGCAGTTTCACTTACTATAGCGGAGTAATATTTTCAATGAAACATTTATTTACTTAAGGGAAACTTTGTTTGTTTTGAGATCGTAATACTTTCGAGCGGTAGTGTACATGGGAAAACAGTAGTATTCTACGAGCTGGTTTATCCGTGACCACACTAACAACAAGTGACTATACCGCGATGCGGCACTCCGTAAAGCCGACTGGAAGGCGGACGATCGCGGGCAGCAGCGTCGTCGCGAAGTAGAAAAGATGATTCGAGGAGGACGTAAATTCTACGGTGGCGGCTACCTGCGCCACTAGCCGGGACGGAAGCAATCAATAAGGCGGCTTAAATTACGGGTAGAATCGTCGTCGACGTCGAGGAACAGAGCGGAGCAAGCGCTAATAACCCAGATGCAAATTGATAGTGCTCATTATCATAGTAACAACGAGCGTACACGGGCTCGTAAAAGCAACGCCGCGAAAGGGGCCACGAGATTTATTTCGCTCGTTTAAATTCCCTTCACCCGCGCGACGAAAAACCTACCGGCTGCAAAGTGTCACCGTTTCGCGATGCAAATCCAATGCTTTTCGGATTTTCTCATCCTGATTTCCTGATTTCAAATTTTCTCTGATTTTCGATAGTTGTGGGTACTGAAGTTGCTTATTTGGTGCTTCAGTATTATGATTGACAATGAAAGTTCAATAGCCTTCAGATTTGACTGTAAGTGCCATTCGACTTTCATCTTTTCTTGTAATATAAAACTTTTCGTTTGCTAATTACAGAATATTCAAATAAAACTACCGGCTGGAAAGTGTCACCGTTTCGCGATGCAAGTTCGATACGTTTGGATTTTCTCGATGGCTAGATCTTGATTTAAGGTTCTATTTTTTGGTAGTTGTGCGTATTAAAGTTGATTTCTTGGTGTTTCAGTAGATACTGTGATAGACGAAGAACAACGAGAATTTAGTTACTTTCATGTTTGACTGTAAGTAGGGGTGACCGGGGCCAAAAGTTCCGATTTTGAGAAAACGTAAAAAATGACCGGGAAATAATGTAGTTGTTCTCTTCACTGTTAACTAATTTATTGTACTTTTGGATTTTAAGCTTGTATTTAATATATTGTAATTGGTTTTTCATAGGGAGTCATTTATCTGTAATTTCTTACGTACTCCGCATTGGGGTAAGTTGTTCCTAAGAAATAAGAGTCGCTTTTCAGTGAAGTATTTCATCTTCTAATGGAATATTATACAATTTTACGAATAACGTTTATTTATTAAGATTCAGATCAACAAAAACATAAGTATTATCTTTAAAAGAAAACTAAAACAATACAGGCTGATTCACATGACTTGACGACCTGATTGCTCGTAAACTATTCGCTGTACGAAATAGTCTTTGAAGCAAAAGTTGCTCGATATCAAGGGGGCATATGTTACAATAATTGTTTTCTTCTACACTGCTTCTATACATAAAGTTTTGAAGATCACCATGATTTCTTTTAAATGGGACATCCTGTACTTCTTCCGGAAATTAAGAGAGCATTGAAAGCTGAGTAAATAAATAATTAGGTGTAATAAAACGTGTATTTATTGAGATTTTGCCTGTCCGGCAAAATACTCTATTGCTCGCTGTTCAAATATAACAATCTGCCCCAAGTCAGAGGAACAACTAGCCCCTATAGACACGTGGCAATTTATGCGAATATTCTGCTTATATATTGAAATACTTTAATAAACACTATTGCAACGTGTTCTTAAATGTAATTTGATTCATAAGGACGAAACAATTAATAATTTCGATGTTAAATAATCGAAATAGACCAAAACAGTAGTGAACGACAGATATTTACTTTTCTGATACGTGACTAGGTGATTGCTTATAACCACAAGATTCGCTGTGGCGGACGCTATTAAAATGGATGACAGAGTGGTGTGATCGACTCACACGGAGAACACAATTGAAAGCATAATTTCATTTTAAAGATATAACCATCGAAACAACTTACCTTGGAAACTTTTAGCCCCGAATTCCTCTACCATTCTATTTTTGATAATTAGAAAATATTAAAATAAGAATATTGCAAAATTGTGTGAAATAGTGCCTATCTACGATAGATGCAAAAAAATAAATTTTGATATATTTTGTTAGTAACTGAAAAATTATTTTCTTGAAATTTTTATTACTAGAATTTGCAGCCTTTTTATGCTATTAGATACTTAATATTCTATATTCGAAAATCTATATTCGAATCATTCGGATCTGTAGAAGTTTAAATTGGGTGGCCGAAATGAATCGCGAGTGGAAAATAGTTAATGTATCATATTTCGAGTGTAATCTGAATCGCGAATACGATTCAATTTTACGGAGATAACGGAGTCAATCGATGCACCGAATATCATATGCTCACTTGGTCGGCGAATTTTATTTACGCCGATGAAATATTGCCGCCATTTATTGGGATTTTATTGTTCGACGCGTTTTTCTGTGTCCGCGACCCCCCATTGCTAGCTTTATTACGACCATAATAGCTGGTAATTGTCGAGATATGGCTCCAGAAATGATTATCACTCTCCGAAATATTTTCCCACTCGGTCGTCTTATATCACCTGCGGGTAAAGTGAATTTGTGAAAATTAAAGCGAATATAACGAATATTTTGTAAAATATACAGTGTGTCTCACGAACTCTGTCCACTTAAATATCTTGGTTATTTCAAACAATACGAGAAACCGTTACTTGCAGAAGTTGTAGGGTTTAAGAAACTGCATAATATGGTATAAATGGTATTCTTGCAAGTGAAGGCGTAGAGAAGATATAGCTCCAATATTTTATACTCGACTTCGATAGATTGGCGTATTCTGAGTATAAAAGTACTAAGGTGCATTTGTCCTAGAACTTACCGTTGCTGAGATATTCGACTTCTGTAAGTAACATTTTCTCGTATCGTTTGAAATAACCAAGATATTTAAGTGGACAGAGTTCGTGAGACGCACTGTATACTAAACGAATTAAAAGAATTTTCGAGTAAGATCTTTTCACCAGACAGTTGCTAAGTAAGATTTCTAATTAAACTTTTATCATTCTGTTTTAGTAAAAAATTTCTTCAACGCGCAACTGCGTGAAATTGTCAGTATTCATTTACAAATTGTATCATGAATTACGTTTATTACATCTCGTACTTCAAGCATATTTATGATATTCGATTCGAGTTCATTAACTATACAGCTAGACGGATCTCAATCGTACGGCTCGCTCGTTGATGATTAAGATCTTTATTCTTACCACTGCATTATTTGCTCTAGTGCTGCATTGAATCAACGTCGTGTATGCACAGCTGCGAACAATACCTGTCCGCAAAATTTACCGTTCCAATTGATTTACTACGAATACTATATTACACTTCTAGACATTTCACTTTACGATCTACGTTCTTTCAACCAGAACCGTCAAAACATTCCGCTATGAATCACTTTTTACCGAATGAAAATACGCGAAGGCGGCCTAAGTTCCTTCGTTTTCAGACACTCCGAGTGTTGAAATACCTTGCGAAAAATATAAATACAAATTCAACTTTGTTCCTGTTTTCAAGTTTCGAACTAGTGTTGAAAACAACAACGCGTTAAAATGATTTCACGAAAATCACAAAGATAGGAAAGTAGAGATCTGTCGATCACGTAATTACAATTTTCCAGACAAAAATGTCCCACGGAGGGACCGGTGACACGTAAAAATTCTCAGACTGTCTATACACGAGGAATCGATCGACCATACTCTATCTCACAGGAAAAACGTGGAAATTCCTTGGCGTCTAGGCGCACGTCGCCGTCCCGACGTGTCACCTGTTGAATCGAGCCGGCTCGCGAAACAGGGTCCGCGCGTTTCCCTGAAAATTGCATGTTGTCAGAATGGAAAGAGGCGGAAAGTGTCTGCGAGTGAAGAAGGCAACAATGGAACAGGAGTCTCCTAGAATAGAGCTCTTTAATGGAGCAGAGTCGATCGAATGGAGCAATTTATATCCGTGGTTATCGTGAGAAATAACAGTGGAGTTTATTATACCAGTTATTCGATCTATGTAATAAAAAGGAAAGAAAAAAAAAACACCCGTAGCAACAAGTAGAGAGCGAAACGAGCGATATACATTTAATAATTCGTATCGGCGTTAATTGAAATTATCAGGTAATGTATTATTAGCCAGAGACCGGTACACGAGGCACGCCCGGTAAATTTGATTAAATGCAACGAAACTTATGGGGAGAGGGCATGTTCGTTTAACGGGGAGCGCGCGGTAATTTAACGATATTGGCCCCGGTGCATGTGGAATACGGTTTTGGTTTCTTTGGGTAGGATAAGAGCGTGTTGGAAACGTGATGTTTTCGGGGAATGGGTTCACATACGCTGCGCGCATTATTTTATTCCAGTTTATTCCATTAAACGTGAAGCTTAATTAGAGCAGCGGGGTCAGATGTTGGATATTTAATAGCGGTTTCAATTAGTAATGGTGATAATGATGTGGTATACGTCATCCTTTACAGGATTTTATCGAACGCCGTTATAGGTATGTAATTCAGTGTTACTCGTTACGGGAACAAGCGAAAGCTTTATTTATAAGTAGACTGCGGAGTCTACGAGAGTAACGTTACAATCTCGCTGATTGTGTTATGGGACATTTATCTATGGATTAGTATCGTTGCTTACGTACTTCGGGAGATCAACTCTTTCGCTGCGAAGAGCGTATTTTAGGTACGCTCTGTAAAAGTGCTCCACTCGTTTACGAAGAGCGTACAGATACGCCCATTCGATACGTACAATTTACTCGTTCATTTTCGGACTTCGCGAATGAAATATCGCTGCCGACTGTAAGTCGGACAACACCGGAATACACCAGACATTTGACTACCGTGAAACGGTTGATTTTAAATCGTATCTTTATGCCAGCGTCTCAAGCATACCACAGCGAAAGGGGTGAAAAGATTTCACATGCTATAATTAAGAATCAATTCTTCCACCTTGATGCATTATCGACGGTCGATATTACCGTTACCGAAATTACCATAGAGAGATTCTCACAAGTAGAAACAATTCTTCCATCTTAGTACATCGCCTACAAAAACTGCAATTAATCAAACGTTGCAACAATCTATATTCAGAACTACTACTAAAAAGGAAAGAAAATTCCTTCGTAAACAACGTAACAATACAACATCGCCTATCATCAATCACACCACACAAAATGACACCTAAACCAACCAGAAAACGCTCAAAACCAGCGAACCAACACCACCCAATCTCTCAACGTCACATCGACAAAATCCACGCCCATTTATTCCAATTACCAAGCAACACAACGCTAACGGAATCGAGAAAATCCACGCTCATCAGGCTCTTCCGGTAAAAACAGTCAGAAAAAACAAAAACAGAAACGAAAGAAACAATTACCCTGAAACACGGAGAGTACAAAGAGACAGAAGGAGAAAGGGAGTCCGGGGGGAGGGGAGAGAGAAAGAGAAAGGGAAAGGAAAAGTCACGTGAGAGGGTACGCGTGCACGCGCGTGCCCGACATGTATACGCACCGTGAGGCACGCACGACCGCGTATCCTCGCTCTCGCTACGTTCACGCTACGTTCCTCCCCTCCCCTGCGCC
>NW_017100220.1:1038712-1060156 GCF_001263275.1 Habropoda laboriosa
GCTCGTCTGGCTCGACGGGACCCGAAGGCAGCGGACAATTTATGCCCAATTACACCCTAATTACCGTAATGGCACGACTCCGGGTACAGATGGTGCACGGAGTTAAGTAACTGTCACGGACCACGGGAGCACGGCCTAGTCGTTCGATCGGCCGTTACGACGCCGTACGTCGCAACGCAACGCGTTGCGTCGAGTCGCGTAAGCGCATCCGCGGGGGTTAGGGACGAACGATTTGTTGGATGAGTCGGAGGAAGGGTTTCTTGACACCTTTTTTCTGTTTGTGCGTTTGTTAGGGAGATCTGTAAAGCCTAGTAGGTTGTTGTGGATAAAACCAGCGAGGTGTATCGATGAAACTTTTAGCGAGAACGATGTTTCTCTCGTGGACGGGCGGAAGAGTATATGTCGGAATTGTTTGTTTTACGGAGAAGCAGGTATAACTGTACTGTATTTTTGATATGTGAGCCATTCGGAAGACAAAATGATTAACTCCGCTTTTTGAAATTCTTACAATTTTAGTATCGAAGCACATGCTTGGTCCTTACACTCTTCATAAGTAAAAGAAACTTAATAAATTTCATTTGCTGGAGGCTTCTGAGTGGCTCGTGTACTATTAGAATCTTAGGTAAAAGAGCGGCAAAGAAGTGGAATTGACTTGTACTATTAGAACCATAAGCAAAGGACAGCAATGTGAATAAAATATATTAGAGTACGTATCCTGTTTGACCAAAATTTGACTTATACCCTTTTGCCCGCCCACCAGAGACTTACTAATCGGAGTACGATACACTGGTTCCAATATACGCTCTGGCCATCGGAAAACAAGGTTATTTTTGCCTTTGTTGAAAGGAAACTCTTCGTTCTTATTTATATGCAAGGAGGTTTTTAAAAAAGTTCTTTACTTCAGTTTCGTTGTCAAATTTTGGTTATAACAAATGGTCAGTGGACTTTGATGTTGATTCGTGGTTCACTGTCGCACACAATCTGCCATGTAATAGTGAATTATTTCACGTTAATTGTTTCACTATTAAGCGGCACATGGTTGTGATTAATTTCAGCTTCACTTTGGTTTGGCTTTGGTTAACTTCTAAACTTAAATTGACATATAACAAGTATTATCGTGGAACCTTTCCCTATGTAACAACCTAACATTAACCTTTCGCTTTTTACTCATTTCCAAAAAATCAAGGCGAACGCGACACTGTCGCTTGTAGACTGATTTGAATCGATGCAAAGTTAAAAGAACCAGATTATTCTGATTACACCGCGACGTACCTACATTACAACCTTTCAGAAAGATCGCGCGTCTGAATCGATTTTAGTCCTCGATTAAACGATTAACTTTCCTTTCGCTATTATTCAAGCCACTGTGATTCGTCGAATCGATTGGCAAATTAATCTCCCGAATGATCAATTTTACAATCCGAAGATCATTCTAAAATTAACCGAATTCCGTTCTTTCCATATGAATAGAAAGTGAATATTGAAGTCTGCGAGATTTCACGCCTCTAATCGGAAATGCCTTGGTTCAAGGGTTAAGCCTGACGCATTGTCGCCGCTCGAAACGAGATAATGCTTTCAGAAGTTTTACGACGGTGTTTGGAAAGCGATGTCCGAGAGGTGTTTATGTAACGACGACATGTAACAAGAATAAACTACGTACTTTCTGGACACCGAGTGTGTTCATTGATAATAACGAAACGACGAAAATTATACACGTTACAAGCGATAAACATTTACGCAGCAGAGAATCTATCACGTTATTCCGAGTTTCTTGTTGTAAAAGAAGAATTCAATTATACGACGATTGTATCTTAATCAGTCAATCAGCGAGGACAAGTGGCCATTTACGAATGCTTCTCTTTTCTTGAATGAATTACTGATTCATCGGCGGATCGTTAGATTCGTATTAAGAATAATACGATCTTCGTTTCACAATCGAAAATCGAACCTCTTTACCGATAAAAAATCACTTTACTTGCATTCACACAAGTACAATGTATCTTATCTCGCACACAAATATAGTAACACAACGAAAAATGGAGGATCCTTGAATAAGAGACTTATTATTACGTTCTTCGAAACGAATTAACCCTTTCGCTGCGGCAGATTTTAGTGCGTAACGCGAGTGGCAGACGGTGAATTATTAACCACGGCCGCAAAATTTCTTCTTTTCGACGTGCCGTTTCGAAATTAAGGTGGAAGTGCGCAAAATATAGTGCGAGAAAATTTTTGAAACGCCTATACGCGCCAATAGTAATGAATGAAAGGGTTAATCCTTTAACGACTAACTGTTCAGTATTTTCATTCTTTTTTAGTTACTTTCCCTCGCTATTCATATTGCTTACTTTTCCTATTACGCTAAAAACGTAAGTCGCAGCGTAATGAATAATGGAAAACTTCTTTCTATGCACATAGAAAATATAGCTAATCATTTTTGGCACATTAAGTTAAGAAAAGTGTAATTGTTAAAGGGTTAAAGCCTGTAATCCGATTTTTCCTCGTTTACAGGAAGAAACATTACAGTTGATTACAATTTGACATTTTAATAGGAGAAGCAAGAATCGATAATTATTATTAATTCTTTAACATTAGAAAAATATTAGCCAATAATATTAACCAACAGTATAACAATAAATAAATAAAATATAGCATAGTATGTAACTTCCAAGTCACATGACGTTACAGAGAATTAAAAGCAACTTCAAGCTAGAAAATATACCTACTAACAAACTAAATACCAAAGCACACACCTTCATCGTTCCAATAACTAAATTAACTTCGTCGAGACCGTAAACCGAACAACTCTACTATCCATCGAGAGGACCCTGAACCTCTCCAACCTGCTCGATTTTTCCACGGAAACCGATAAATACCATTGTCGGAAAAAGCGTTCGGTAAGTTCGCAGCAAGAATATCCATTTCTCGGAAAAATCATTGCAAAAACGAACAATTACCAGGTATACGGGCTGGTTAACCGTGAAACACGAAGGATTTCAATTTGTGCTGGTCGTCGCCGCGTCACGCTTCCACGAACAGGGCAAAATTAGTGGACTCAGTGTCCGAGAGCAAATTGCTGGACAACTTTCCACCTTATCACCTTCTCGTACGGCGATAAAGGACGTGTCGTTCTCCATTATCGGATTCCTGTTCGTCGTAGAGAGCCAAGCCTGGCGCTCGATTTCCACGCGACGAGCCGCGTTAATAAATGGCTCTATTTCAAGGAAACGGCCGCCTAATCGACGTGAACGGAAAAACAGGCATAGAAAACCGGGACGACACGTCGTGTCGGTGTGTGGCATGTGGGAAGCATGTGCTACAGACCTCACCTTAGGTTTCGACGCTACACAGCGACGAGAATTGTTGCTTGGGTCTCATTAAAATCGACCAAGGTTCTGCGCTCAGAAGAAAGTTTCGTGGATCTTTCTTTATGGAGCAACGCGTCGGAGAGGTTCTCTTGAACGTTAGGTAAAAGGTGTTAGGTTCGTGTGGAAGATGTTTGGTTAGAAGGTGAATGAAAATCTGTGGTTACACTGTTGTTAGGAATTTGTTGTGCTTAGACGGTGCTAAGTTAAGGGATTTTTGGTCAAGTTTTATATTTACCGTATATTGCAAGAAAATATCTATTTATTTATTTATAAATAAATATATAAATTATAAGTGAAACTTTTCCACTCATGAAAGAATTAATAACACCAGAATATGGCCCCTTCGACGCCGTTTAAATTTCATCCGAAGCATTTTCCGCTACGAGTGATAATAACGAGAAAATCACGATGTCAAAATCAGCTGAGACACCCTGTTAAAAATCGAAGCGAGAGAAAACTAAAGACAATAAATAAGGAAAGTGAGAACATGAAGGAGGACACTGAAAGAGATAGAAATTTAAGTAAGGAGAGCAGTAACAATGTAAAATCCGATTCTAAGCTAAACTTCAATAGGAATTTGTTGTGTTAAACAATCTTTGTTAAAGTTCTATATTTAATATATATTGTAAGGAAGTACTTAATTATTTATTTATTTACGGGTATAAATCACTCATGATACAAATCGAAAATAGAAAAATGCGAAATTAAGGTAAGTATGAACTGCAAGAGGAAAAGAACAGAAAATGATGTAAGGACAACAGTACCAAGTTAAACTTGAACAAACAACAATGATAACGTTGAAGACGATAATAACGTGAAAGAGATAAGAAACAAAGCAGTACTAAATAAGAAAGTTATCGACAATGATAGTAAACGATAAAACGAAGATACAAAAATATTTTCTTAACACTTATTTCACCTCGCAATGTGTCTCTAAAGAGACTTCCAGAAAATTCTACGTTACAGAAATAAATATCAGACAATGTGAGAAATGTGATATTAAGATTAGAAACGATGGGACGAGAAATGCTACAAATTGTAATTACGATCTGGTAGAAGTTTTATTACGATGCATGAAATTGCAGCGGAAACCTGGATGATTCTGAATAATCGTGGCAATAAAATTTCCAACGTTCGAACGTATTATATCCGGATACGTTAACATTAACGTTTACGAAAGGCTGATTTGTTATACTAGTCAGGCGTTCAATTTATCCCCCGGTATAACTCGATTCTTGAACGCTGAAATATTATCAAATTCTACGAAAATCAGTGTCGAAACGAACGAGGGGTTGCGAACGGCAAGCACCAACGGCGACCCCTAGATATTCGCCCTTCGACACTCGTCGATATTTAATGAGACAATCAAGATAAGGGGAAACCGTAGCGAACCGATGGAAAATTCAGTTTACCCCCCCTCGTGTACCTTGCGGAGATTTTCTTTCGCCGTGAAATTAACAGATTTTATTTTCGCTATCTTCAGAAGTCTGTCTGTAAATACGGAAGATTTTTGAGCAGTTCAATTTGTTAACGTTGCGTGTTTCGAATTGTGGAAAGATTTAGATCGTACTGTATTAGACAATTTTTCTGTACCAAATGCACTTGAGAGGAGAGAAGCTCTGTTCGTCACAAGTCCAAAGCTGTCCGCCGTAAATGAAATTTTCCAATTTTAACTTAATCACTGCCTCCCGAGGAATGACTGTAGATACCTAGAGAAATTAGCTTTTTGTAGAGTCTATAAGAAGATATATTTCCTGAAATATCTAATTGTTCTATGAGAGACAGTGAATAAATTTGAATAAAATTTGGAAAGTTCATGAAGGAGGCTTTGAATTTCTGACGAATTGAGCTTTTCTTGTTTCGAGTAGGTAGGTGTATTTAATTATGAAAAACAATCAATGATCTACGTATTTGATAGATACGATTCTGCGAGTCAGAAAACCAATGAGAAGTTAAACATAGAAAGACGGACAATTTTATATACACATATATTCTAATGAATTTGATCCTTTCGTAAGATTTGAATCACACTTAATCAAACCTAAATTTAAACTAGAAAAATAATTACTTACCAACTACTCCAATTTCTATTTTAAACAAAAATACAAGATTAACTTTGTGAATGTTCATAACACATGTTTATCCTCTTTAAAAAATATTCAGGTGTAGAAATGAATCTTCCGACTTTCGGGCACAATTAAAGTTCTGTTTAAAAGGAATGAAAACAGATCGATCAAGATAATTTCCAGTATTGTCGATGACCTTTTGCCATTTTTCCGGCAGCTTGCGAATACCATCGCGATAGAAACTCGGTGGCACAGAATCAATTATGTGAATCCAGTCGGAAAGAATTCATTTCTACACTCAACAGTACCGAAAACGTCTGACAACTTCCATTATCTTCATGTTTCTCCCTATCGGGATCGTGATTACGAACGTCGAAACGGCAAAAGGCAGAACTCTGTAAATGTTCCTAACAAAAACTCCCGTGCAACAATTCCTCTCACGAGATAATATCGAAAATGTTTTCCAACTTTCGTTATTTCCCCTCGTTTTCCTGTCGAGATCGTGCTTAACAATATCGCGACGTCGAAAGAGCGGGAAAATTCAAATGAACGGCGTTTTAAGCGCGCTATCCGCCGAAGGAAACGCGGAACCGTGTAAACGAGTCCCATGGGGGAGTAGTAGTGGCAGTCGTTATCGAGCCGCGTTATACGCCGAATTAAAGGGGTATGGTGAAATACCATGGGGTCGCGGTCGAAGCCACGCCTCGTTCTCTGCTGCCTCTCTCCCTCTCTCTGTCTCTCTTCTGGCTCGAACAAAAAACACCGAGCGATTTGTCTTTGCCTACGTCTCTCTCTCTCTCACACACACGCTCTTTCTCTCTGTGAAACTTTCGCGGCGAGTTTAACCCGTTGGACACCCCGTGGAAAAAATTTACTCCACGGGGCACCTGTTCATAATGCACGCTCCGAATCATTATTCCCGGCATTATTATCGAAGTCAAGGTGATTTTTCAAAGGTGTCATTTAAGGTGAGATGGCACGATTCTCTGACTGTTGCCATGGACGCAAAATTTTTAAGATACTTACAAATTAATTTCCCTGATTTTTCTGTTTTATAATTTTAATTTGTCAAATTTTCTTAATGGAAAGATTATATTATTATTAATATACGGGTAATCTCTATCATTTTTTTTTTTTTGGAGCATTGATTATTTTAGATTACCCTGTTTCATAATTTTAATTTGTCAAATTTTTTGAATACAAACAAATACAACTTTCTTATTATCATTGTTATCATTGTACGAGTAGATTTCTATAACACATCATTTACAATATTTACATAAAACTTAGGGTCTGAAGTGTTCAAATACGATGTTAATGTTTTACAGAAATGGCAGTGGGGATTTTTCGCCTGAACGTAACTGGCGAATCGCAGAAAAGATCAGTCAAACGACGATATTTATTTATTTGTCACTTTTATTAATTTAACGTGTTTAAAGGTGATTCTTGCTAATTTGGATAAACGTTAAATTGAAATATAGAAGAGATCTGGGATTTCAAATCATCCAGAATGGAATAACACCACGACACAAAGATGATGTTACTATCTTACTAAGCTGTTGCTTAAAATAACAATGTTCTCATCGTTAGCGACTGAATTCAAGGCTTAAAAATCGCTACACTAATCCAGATGTTACACACAGATGCAACCGAGGAGGTGTACTACAGTGAGTTTATTAATAATGCTTCGACAAAGTGCATAACACGATTATAATCGCCGGTGAGTGTTACGCGAAAACCTTTGTCACGCTGAACGAAGTTAATTTGTCACGTCGGATCAAGGGATTAACCGTACTTAAATTCTTGCTCGGCTCATTATCAATTCTACATGTGATATTGCCACGGTCGAAGCGACAGTTTTACATGAAATTTTCTCGATACTTACTGCGCAACGTTCATGTCCCTGATAGCCTTCGAATTATGTAATTACAACGTTGTTATGTAGATTCGGGGCTTTGAAACGCAAATTTCCAATTGTGTGCATCGAGTCTGCGAAATTTCCTATTTAAACAAGACGCGAAATATTAATTTGGACAATTGAGCGAAATATCGACGCAATGCTTCGTTAAAATTCTATTCGAACTGTCGTCGGAAGCTTTGATAAGCAGAATCGATGAAAAGAGACCAATTTCACTGATTCAAAGATTCCACGAATTTATAAAATTCCCCTAACATTTTTCTTCGCCAACTAGATAATTAAAAAAATTGACGTTTCCCAAGATAAGCGTATCAAAAATCGTATTTTCCTTGCAACCGTGGTATGTTAAAAATATCTGTGCAACTGTATCAGGTCGACTTAGGAGTATCTTTGGAAGTGTCAAAATCAGATAAGTTCGTAACGAACTCCATGTTTAATACTGAAACTCGGTTAGTCTACTGATCCACTTGTTGCAGATTTCAGACATCTAATTGCAGTATTAAGGTGACAATTTCTCAGCACAAAAGTGATCAATTTCACTAATTTACACCACCAACCAAAAGTCTCAGACTAAATATTGAATTTGTTACTACTCTTTTACAGATTTGAAATTGCTGCTGCGGAGATCGATAGTAATTTACTTCGTTCCAATTGATTTAGGTAGGTGATAAAAGATTAGTTAAAAATTGCCACAGTTGCTAGCTTTATTCTGGAAAAGTTTTGCGCAACTTGCATTCCCAAGTAAGTGCGTAAGTACCATACATTCCCAAACATTTAGTCGATGGATCTCTGAACTCTCAAATTCACAGCGTTACACGCTAACTCCTCGAGGAATTTTCCAAAAATTTGTCATTTGTAAAAATTTCAGAGATCGATAACCGACCATGAAAATTCGCGATCACCGATAGAACGAATATCGAACCGCGCAGAAACTGAATAATCGCTGCTAGAGAATCCTAGAACCCGCAACACTATTCAGAATCTTCCCTCGTCTTTTTCCATGACACGCTCGTCCACCGACTGATGATCGATTGCCACGAAGAAGAGGCAGAAGAAGGAGAGGCTGGCGATTAAATACGATGGAGTCGACATTAAGATGATTGAGATATAACTGCTCCCATTCGGGGCCCTTCATTAAGCGCGCGAGGCAAACCGTAAAGAGCAAAACGAAAGAAAAAAGGGAAATAAGAAGGTAAAAAAAGGAGGAGAGGAGAAAAAGAGCCAGGAGGAGAGAAGAAGCGGCCGCTAAACGCGGTTTCGTTTTCTTATTAATCAAACCCCGTCGGCGAGGCCTAAGATTGTAATTACATAATTACGCGCCGCGATGCGAGATAATGGTACGCTGCGGAACACGTTCTGCCTCCTCGTTATTCGTCCGATATTCAAGATCTCTGCCTGGCTCGAGTGCACGGCCAGAAAGAGAGAGAGAGAGAGAGAGAGAGGGAGGAAGAAAGAGTGAAAATTATTAGCTTTAGAGAACGTATCAGCGACTCGTCGTTGGCCACTGATAAAAAGACACTCGTGTAGTTTTCCCGGCAATCGCGCGCTGGCGCATCGCCAAAAATACTCGGCCCGGATGGTTGAGCTTGTATCGACGAGAGCCGCTTCTTTGAATCCGTAGAAGAACGTAAGTACCCTGTACTGAGAGCGTGTTTTTGTTCTGTCGTTGCTATCTTTTTGCTTCTTCCTATTTTTTTTTTTTTTCTTTTTTACGTTTTGACGTTCTTCTTGGGGCTCCTTTTGCTGGGTAGAGTGTTAATTTAGGCGTTCCTTTAGAATACGCTTAGATGTTATACCGTATGCAAATTATGTTTAACATCAAAAAGCGCTCCTTTTTTGAATTCGCAGAAGAATGTAAATTCCATGCACTAAGCGTGTTTTTGTTCTTTGATGAATTTCTCTTATTTTTCCATTTTTTTCTGTGCTTCTTGTCACTCCTGTTGGAGGTTAATATGTTAATTTAGGTGTTCTATAGTTTGAATCCATAGAAGAACGTAAATTTCATGTACTAAGCGTATTTGTGTTCTTTCATTAATTTCTTTTCTTTTATTTTTAGGTTATTTTGCAGGTTAGTATGTTAATTTAGGTGTTCTTTTAGAACACGGTGACTATAGAAAAATTATTGATGATCCTATCTATCGTTAAATTCTTTTAAACTGTTAAATTCGATTCTTTTTATGGTTACATATGGTAGAACCGATTGTTCCGTAAACATTATGTTCGCAAGCGATTCATTCCAAAGTAATTCATATTTGAAAGATTAGAATACAATTGTTATTGCAAATTGCATACTCGAAATCTGAACTTGCAAATCTTCATAAATATTCTTAAGAAAACCGTGATTCGTGATCAAAGAATAATTGAACGCTGAAAAGCAAAGGGCTGATTCATAATGTAAGCGAACGGTATCCGTGTTTTCCGTGGAAAATCGTCGTCTACGTTTAATATCGTCGTACAATTACAAGATTCTACAGTTGCAAGATACAAAATAGAGTTTGGCGAACGTAATGGAAGTGGAACAGCAGCATTACAACAGCTATCTCTAATCGGGAACAACCAGTACGAGGATTATTGCAAGGGAACATCGAGATCTCCTACAGGAGTCGATTACGCCGGCTGTTTTCTTTTCAACCCACTTTCATCGTACGATCTTATCAGCATGCTACTCGCAACTTCAACTTACAAACTTGAAACAAGTTTACACGCGAAGATTGAAAATTCTACCTACACCGAATTGCTAAACCTCGTACGACATTAAATGCATGTGAAATGCTAATGAATCATGCTCGTTGAACGCCATTAAACGATTCTAGTCTCAGCTACCGAAATATATTTCCACGTAATTACGGTATTAATAAATAACAAATTCAACTTCTCCGCGTGTTCCTGGCTTCTCGATTTACCAATTCACGACACTAATTTACCATTCCTAGCAACGTTCAATTATAACGCATCAACTCGTCCAAAATTCTATTTACTCCAAATTGCTAAACCTCGTACGATGTTAAATGCAGACGCTCGGTAAACGCTATTAAACGATTCTGCAGAACTAAAAGATATTTCCACCTAACTACGATATTAACAAGCTGCAAGATTTACCAATTCGTGTACAAATTTACCAATAGTAACATATCTGGCGTTCTCTATAACGTTCAATTACAACGTATCAACTGGTCGAATTCTGATCCCGTTGGTAAACACGTTCGCGAAAATTTTCACGATCGAGTCGCGGGACTCGATTTTAATTCGCCTCTTATCCCGCCACGAGAACGCACTTACTACGTATATACCGCGGAGTTCTCCTTCTTGTTTCCACGGCGCATATGAGCCAGAACCCGATACGATTAAACCCGGCGACCTTCTTTTTTTTCACTCTCCCCCTCCGTCCCCGCGGTTAATATTAATTGGACAGCGCGTTTAACCAGGCGAGCAGTAGCACGCTCGCCTCGCCACCGCCTGGCCCAATGGCTAATGGATAAAGCAGACGAGTTATGCTAATAAGCGTGCAAAGGCTCGCCAGAACGCATGCGCTCCGCTCATGAATATTCATCGCGCTATCTGATTACGTCACTGATTGCCGGTATTCGAAAGTGTTTGCTCGCCAAAGTCCAGGCCTGGGTGTATCGTGACGACCGATCATCCGCGGTCGATCCTCTCCTTTGTTTTGCGAGCTCGTGGAAAATTTTCTGCGTTTCGACGTCGCACGTGAAACCGGGGAAATGTGTCCCGTTAATTGCGTTCAACTGTGTGCAACGCCGTTCGAGAGAGATGTGGGGTTTTCGTGAGAATTCTTTTGGAAAATTGTCACGTTGAAACACGCAGCCGTGTGAATTTCCGAATTTTTCGAAATTTACATCCTAAGCGTGACTTCGATGTTGCGTGCACGTACTTAGGTACGCGTTACGTACGAAGGAGATATGCGTTTATGGTGTTTAACGCGTTCAAGAGGAAATTTTCGGCTGAAACGTTTGGCGAATTGTGGAATTTTGGAAAATTTAAGTTGCTACCAAAGAGAGTTAGAAGTTACACACGGATGCGTATACCTAATTAAGTTAAGCAAATTGTACAAGAAGAGAAACACTGTTTAACCCTTTGAAAAGGGTTAAATTTAATAAAAACGTATTCAACAGGTTGGCAAGGGGGTTCAAGACTTATAGGGTAGGTGGTACCCGTTAAACTGAGCAAAAAATGTTGAGTGAACATACATCAAAAAATTTGTTCTATTGGAGTTATGAGCGATTTTTGGCGTACAGTAATACGAGCGACTTGTCCGCTTTTATACGTGATGTACGTGATGAAAACGGGAAATCATCTCGCGATAGTAGCAGAATGAGGTTTAAGATCGGTTTCATTATACCGTATTAGCAATTAGACTTCAAGATCATGCGCGAGGGTTTCTTCGAAACGTTGCGTTACGCTGATTTCTAAGAACCCATAGGAAGTTGCGGTCTGTTATAACTAGAGAGAAAATCGTGGCGTAATAATCACGATTAATCATCCAATCTTCGTTGCAAAACAAAGAAATGCCATGCATCGTTGATTTTAAAAACAACAGAAACGTTGTGAATTCCGTAAAAATACGGAAAAGTTCTGCGCTTCCATCGGAAAACTCTCGATCGCTCAAAATCCCTTTGAAACAAAGGATAAAATCGCGGCAATGATTCTCCAAAACCACACCAATCCTGCGGAAAAAACCTCGGTCAACGAAACAGAGAACAATTTACAGGCACTGAAAGAGTATTAATACAAGCAACGATGAATTCTAAGTAAAACGCCTAAATTATAACTTGGTATTCGAAAATTTCCATCTAAATTTTCAACTTCTCCCGACAAGCCATCTCAGCGCAGTCAAAGCAACGCCACCGGGCGTGTGATACGTATTTTCGACTGTAATATCAACTTCGGTATTAATTTTTCAATGAAATTCAATAAGGCGCTTCCAACGAAATTCCCAAAAATCAATTCTCAATTACCCAAGAGATCTCGGTAATCCCTCGAAATTAAGCGAAAAACGAGCCCAAACCGCAACTATTCTCTTCCTCTACAATCTGAAAGTGGTTGAAAAACGCGAACGGTGAAGAAAACCAGGCTGAAAATCCGATTAATTCGAGAGAAGAACAGTCGCAGACAGCGAAAGTCTGAAGAATCGAGAAACGTCGAAAGTTCGGTGGATAAATGATCGTCTTCTCTGTTGGCAAGGTGCGAAAATAGAAAATCCGATTGGCCGGTGCGAAAGAGAGCGGAACAAAAGCTTCATGCAGAATTCAGTGTCGGCCGCTCCTCTATAATCGGAGCGGAGTATCGATCGGTTACCAGCAGATACACCTGCTCGTGTGCAAGGCTTTCCCTGTGTTCGTTCTTGCCTCCTCACTCGCTCTCTCTCTCTCTCTGTCTCTCCCTCTGTTTCCCCTCACTCTCCCCTCTTCATCCCTTCGCTCCTCGTTCTCTCTCTCTCTCTCTCTCTCTCTCTCTCTCTCTCTCTGTCCTTCCGTGTATCGTCCTCTCTGTCCCACGTTGCGTTTGGTTCGTCTCTCTCTCTCTCCCTTTCAGGAATTTCACCCAGGGCTACCTTGTTAATCTCGGCCACCGACATCGCCATCTTTACGGCGCCAGCCGGCGAGATCGTGGTCGATAGCGGGAAAGCCGCGATAATGCACTATCATCGACTGTACACCCCGTCGTCAGGTTGAAGAATGGAGTTGTTTTCGAGAGGTTTTTTTCGGAATTGTCGAGGAGATTTGAGGGAATTTTGGGAAAGAATGGTGGTTTTCTGTGGACGATGGGAGAATTGGAAGAAACGTTGTTTTCTGTCTTTCGGCTGATCATCGAAGAGTAGTAAGAGCATTATCGTTGACGTCGAGTGTGCACGTCGTGAGGTTGAAGAATGGAGCTGCTTCGAGCGATTTTTTGGGAACTGTCGAGGAGATTTGAGGGAATTTTGGGAAAGAATGGTGGTTTTCTGTGGACGATGGGAGAATTGGAAGGAACGTTGTTTTCTGTGCTTCTGTTAATGACCGGAGAGTAGTAAGAGGAATTGTGAAATGGAAATGCTCCAGGAAAATGGTTACTCGGAACTTTTGCGTCAGTGACGAAGAAATTGCGAGTAACATTGACACAGAGTAAGAAGAACGAAGTTGTTTCGAGAGATTTTTGGGGAATTGTCGAGGAGATTTGATGGAATTTTGGGAAAGAACGGTAGTTTTCCATCGACACTCGGAGAATTGAAAGTAACGCTGTTTTCTGCTTTTCTGCTAATGATCGGAGAGTAGAATGAGGAATTGCGAGGAAATTAACGAAGGTAAATGTGAAATTGAAATGCTCGAGGAAATGGAGTTGCGAAAATGGTCGCTCGGAACTTGTGCGTCAATTATGAACGAATTGAGATTATCTCTTCCTGCTTTGTTAATAATTCGGGAAGAAGAAGTAAACTTACAGAAGAATTAGCGATACCTTACATGGAACAACCATTACTTGAAGAAACGAAGTTGGAAGTGGTTGGTTGGCTTGATTGTTAGATTGACGTTCCGGTTACTGGATAATTGGATTACTTACCACCGTATACATTTTTCTAGCTTACTTTCGTACAAATTGGTTTAATTGCTAACAGTGATGTTTACGGATAAATTGCTTCTTTCTCCCGTGTTCACGTCATTCAACTCGGAAAAAAGTAGCGACACCTTGACAGAATGAAATAACGAGACACAATTACTCGCGGATGAGATACCTAACACTTGGAATCAGCTAATATGACTAAATATTGTTGTGCATCGGTGGACAGAGCCCTACTGACCTAACTCCATGTTTCTTCCAACATTTAATTACCTATACACACCACCTCGCTGCTCTTTCTTCACTTTATCAGAATTATTGAAAAATGCGTATTCATATTTCATTGGTATACCTATGTATAAATAAAAATTATAACCATAGTGTTTGACATTTTACTGTTTATTTCGGACACAGGTAATACACAATACAAAATGGGTCACGAAAACAAACATATATTTTCAAACGAAAATTCTGCTGATATCTTATCAGATATTTCCGATTCTTACGATTACGGCTCTGATGATAATGCAGAAATAATAATCAGAGCTTCATTAAATTTTCACATCAATACCTCAAGTAATTTAACCCTTTCGTGACTAATGGAACGAATATGTCCCACTCGAGTACTCGAACAAAATTCAACCTGAATTTAGCATTCATTACAACCGCGATGATCGGTAGATAAATAACAAATTCTTAAAAAAAAAGAATTTGATCATAAAAGAGTTGAAAGGTACAATAATTTGAAGAGAACGATCGATATTTCTTCCCATTCTCTAGAAACTAGTCCCCAAGTAACAATTCACTTACATTTACATCAATTTTTGTATTAATTTTTAAATAAAGTCCATCGAACTCCTCCAATCAAAAATTTCCAAAAAATTAATTGCAGCAGAAACACTAAGGCGCGAAATTGTTCGTAGTAAAAACGCCAGATCGAGAAAGTATGAACAAAAAAAAAGAAATAAACTCCATTCATGGTTGAAGGTACCAATCACGATGTTCGGCTATTGAGAATCGCTTTAAATCGGCTTTCGGCGGGAAAATCGAGCCGCCGATCAACATTACGCTCGCGTGTAGTACGAGAATACTTTATTATTCTCGGAGGCGGTGCGTGGCGGTGCGCGGAACGTACCGCGTTCCCGAATTAGAGTCGGTTTTTTATCCGCCTCGGCTCGACTCCGGCTCGTAAGCAGGCTGAAGAGCACCTGGAGACGTTCCAAAAGACATTCGTTTGCGCGCCAAAATCGCCTGACGCTGTCAACGCCAAGGTGAAATGAAAAAAGCGCAGCCGGAGCTCGAAGCGTCGCGCGACCATCTTTTATTTGCCGCTAACGAACGCTCGAAACGTGTCTACGCCGGTGAAACTGGGACCAAGAATCTCTCGATTCTATTTGCTTTTCGTTTGCCCGTGGAAAAGAGCGTTTTGGAACCACTGAAGCCGATTAGAACGATGAAAAAGTTTCGCATCGTTCGGATACACTTTGGATCATTCTTAGTTTTCTTCTTTTTTTTTTTTTCAGTTATTTTGAACAGTAAGGGAGACTGAGGTAAAACCGGGGCTTTGAGAGTAAAATGGCATAACTCTGAAATTAATATAATTACATAAAAATTGAAAGCGTAGTTTATTAAAGCAATATTTTCTTTAACAATAGTTCACGTTAAATTTTTACAAAAAGACAGAAAATCCCAAGAATAACAATTTTACAGGTATAGAGGTGCGAATTTACGGTTTTACTAGTTTATTCTTCTAGTTTTCATCCACTGAATCATAGTCCCCTAAGAAAAACGTGTTAAAGATTTGAAACATATTTAAATAATTTTATTGCCCAAGCAAACAGTAGAGTAAACGTCCATCAGACTCTATGAGCTAGTTTTCCAGAAACCTCCAGATACAATTACATTATTACTCTATTATTCCATAGAATTCATTCAATCCTGAATATGACCCAGTAACCCTGTAAAACGTCACACAGAAACTGATAAAAATGACGAAGTAATAGAGTTTTTATAGAGAACGTGTCAGAGCCAGAGTATCCTCAAAAATTCGATCAATCTATCACATTTCTTACAATAACTCTTTCAGAATACTCTCTAGAATTCCTCCAAAGCAGATGAATCTCGAGTAATTAGCGTACAAGCAGATCTCAGATCTAATCTCGCGGCACGAACGCTTTGTCTTGCTTCTAGGAAGATTGGAATCACGAAGGTGATGTTCGAGTTAGGATCGAACAAGGTGACGGTAAATTACAGGCGTTCATTCGCGGATATTTCCCGCGAAACGACCATAGAGATTAACGACGATCTCGATTCGTCGTGACGGTAGGCGATCGGTATGCGCACGCTTTAGAAGAAACGATGATTTCACTGCAATACCATTTCGGTGAGCGCGCCAGTGAAGATTCTGACTCAATCGAAGTAGAATTAACCGAGGTGCGCCGCAAAGAAACTAATGAAATGTGTCCAATCGCGATGAAGAGACGCTCAAAGCGGAATGTCGATGGAAGATTTGGACATCGCCATTGCTGCAGAACTGCAGCAGTTTCTAGCTTTGTTTTCGCGAAAATAGCGAACTGTACCCACTCGAAGAAGCAATTGAGAAGAAAAATATTTTTTTCGTACAGATTTTTTTTCTAGAACGAGATTTATTGTGAACCATGCGAACCATCCCTTAGCGACCAAATTGTTACTTTTTTAACTTCTTATTAATTTATAGATCGTCTGTAACAGATACTAAATTGAGATCAAATTTTGTTCGGGCATATGCGTCTTGTTGATCAGAAAAGGGTTAAATCGTGAAGAATATACCTATATTAAGTTCCCATATAACGAACGATACCAAAATGGAGCAGAACTTCCTTACTCCAAAACACGAACTGAAGACATCCGAATGAAAATCAGGAAAAGACCAAACTGCATCTATCACAAGAGAAACAGAAAACCAAACGAAATAAAGATTTGCATTAATAAACTCGGAACAATCTAATTTTCATATGATTCGATAAAGAGAAACGTAGAAAATTCAAACCAAACGAAATAAACTCAGCATAAACTCGTTATCACACTCATAACGATCTAACGACGGAATAAAGAAACAAATCTGTCCGATTTTCATATCATTCAATAGAGGTAATCAAGGTCGAGATGCATAAAAATCAAAAATCTCATTATAAATTTATCATTCTCCTATCTTCAATTGTTCCGAGTACCATTCAAACGATTCCATAAATACAATATTTTAGATCAAATCTATGTACAAACAAAGCAATTATTCAATTTAATATAACATTATTCTTAATTGAATTAATTATAAACACGCTGCTCGTACATTTACACATATATTTTCACAAGTGTTTCACATTCTTCGTAACTATATTACATCGTGAAAGGGTTAATCGCATTCCTGGCTCGATTTCACGAGCTCCTTTGTCCCGGTATCGCTAGACGACACTCGTGACCGTGGATCAAAGCGTCGGTAACCGCAATTACCGGAAAAAGAGTGACGTGGGTTAATTAAAAAGCGGCGGCGTGTTTCACCGAAACACAGGACAACGAAAGGGAGAGAGAGAGAGAGAGGAGAGGAGGAACGAATAACTTGCACGCGAATACCGCTGGTTCGATTAATAATTAACACAACCGGGTTTTCTTCGTCGAGCAGGCAGACACTTTTGCCCAGACGCGACCGAAATAGAAGCCGATCAAACGGTGACGAATCGTCGTCGTATTTTTTTCTCTCCCCTTTGTCGCTTTAATCGCGACCATTCGATGAATTTTTTCCAAGATTTTTTATCGAGAACCATTCGATCGAGCGGAATGAAACACGCTGTACGTACGTGATAAACAAAAAGAAAGACAGAAATATCGCGACGGTTGGTTCATCCAAAGAGACAGAAGAGAAATCTTGGTGATATACAAGATGGTTAAAAAAAATGTTAACATTTACATCGCGCGATGTAATTCAACTCGTTTAATTCAAGTCGATGAAATTCCAATTCGGTTTATCAAATTCAAAGTTTTACATCGAACTTAGCAGAGAGTGAATCATTCTCGCCTGATTCATTTTTTTTTTCTATAGTTACTATCAGTTCTACTTAATTTAAAGGATGTGACTAAACTTTCGAGCGATAGTGCAGAACGAAGAATTTGCATGAATAAATATAGAAGTGTTTTAGCCAATGTTTAAGGACGTATACGGAGAATTTGTAGATATATTGTTACCGGCAAAGTGTAAAATCTAGGCAATGCATAGTCTGCCGAGATGTTTTAGGCAATGTTTAAAGTACAACGATTTAACTAATTTAGGTTCAAATTTAATTCCCTTTTATTAAGAACACAAGAAACAATATTTCACATGAATAACAAATAACGCAACCAAGCAAAATTGCTTCTGAGAAAAATTGCCAAAGGTAAGAAACGATCGAAATTACAGAAATAAAACCGAGTTTTCATACTGAAAGTACGAGATCAACAACAAGCTACCACTTCATCTCAACTGACAATGCAGTCATTGTAGATTGTAACATTGCACAATGAATGATAATGTTATCGCGATTGAAAACTCACAACTCTGTTGATACTTTGTCTGCACACTAATCGACAATGTATACACTACCTACGCGAAGCATAAAGCACATCTTATTTCAAAGCTGTACGTCTTCCTTTTTTTTTTTCCTGAAGAGCACTCGGAAAAGAATCTAAGAATGTGTCGACAATGATAGCGAACAAACGGAGACTCTACGACGGACAATACATTTGTTAACATGATACACTGTGTTATCAAAAGTAACTTCCATCCAAGCGTTAAGATTGCTTTTAAGCACCTTGTATTATTGAAGTCTCTTCGACGTCGCGGCGTCACACGAGGCGTTTTAATTGTTTCTCGAGCATTATCTCGATGGTGTCGTAACTAACATCCGTTGCCTATCACACACTTCCCATGCTGTCGATAAACGCACGCACGGCGACTCTGTTACAGGGGAAACCGCATTCCAGTCACCTCTGCACACTCGATTCCGTGCCTCTTTTAGGTGTATCTCTCGAAAGAGAGGAGACGATGTGGAAATTTCATATTTGCGACTTTAGGTAACGTTTCCCATTTCAGGGAAATGTGTAATGATAAGTAATCAGGGTTGATAATTGCGAATACGAGTCGACTGGATTGTCGATGATCACAGAGGAATGATATTACGGAGAGCAGCGTTTAAAAGAGCGTAAAAGGCGAGAAGCTATTATAAATCTCTACGTGCTCCGTCCCACGCTGAATTTTCCTCTCTACCACTTTAATATTACGCCAATATGGCCGTAATTTGTGGAAGCAAAAATGTCTGATTTGTTCTGTGACTTTCCTTCGATAGTAGGTAATAGTGCTGTACTAACTAAAATTCATACGAACACGCTGAGACTGCAGTGTTTTTGAATAATTAATGTGGTATATTGAAAATAGAAGATCGATTAAGGGAAAGAACCAACTGTGAAAGGATCAACAGAGATTGGTTTGAAAAATTTCTAAAATAAAGCACGCGGTCGGCTAAATCATTTATTGTATCCTGAAAATTTTCAACAACTAATGGAATCTGATACTTTCCATACGTCGCAGATACTCAAAGTTCGTCAATTATTTTGAAGAAATAAAACAGTTAAGAAAAAACAATATTTTCAATGAAGCTTCACTACGCGAAACTCCGTGCCAATGTATGGAAAAATTTCAAGAATAAAGAACGCGGTCGGCCGAATCTGGTAGAATCTGACATTTTCCAAACGACTCGAGAAATGTCACAGAATCTCAAAGTGTGTCGATTATTTCCATGAAATAAAATATATTTTCATTCCCTGCGGAACGTTCCTTGCTACCAGAAAAATGCAACAGCTTTTCTCCTCCACATGTATCGCGTAACAAATACAAGGAAGAATCGTCGAAGCCGGTAATTCCGCGTTGCGAGTTCGGGAAGCATCGGCCTTTGTCCGCGAAAATTGTCATCCGGTGGCAGAGGGGTCCGTGTAATTTCCATTCCTGTGTCACGAGCCTGTTTTTTTCGGCCGTGTCCTGTCAGCGATAGCGCGAGGCAGAGAACATCGAGAACGAACCGGGGAATCCTGCGAGAGCGCACGACGAAAAGCCTCGACGGGCCGGGCAAGAGCGCGAGAGCGGAAGTCGGGAATGTGGGGCGGTGATGGGCCACTTCCGGTGGTCCCCGTGCACGCCTCGTAAGCCAAGTCAGTCGAACTGTGACCACGGCCGCCGTCTCTGTCTGTCGGTGAAACCGCAGACAGACCGTCTGTCTCATCATTCCATTAAACGGTCACCGTTGCAAGCAACGTTTGATACCGACCACGGAGAACCAACATCCCCCTTGTACGATACACCGCGGTGTAATCGTCTTTGATTTTCATCGCTAACAATTAGCATTTTTCAGGTAGATTTTCTTTAAGGAGGAATATTGTCACAGAGAAGGCAGGCCGCTTATCGCCGCAGGATAAACACATAGCGCAACATAGTCTCACAGAGAGATCGCAATCAGGCAGATTCTGAACGTCGGGCTAACGAAGAAACGTTTAGGTTTCTCCCATACTTATATCTGTTAGGTCATCCCATACATTCGTGCCGAAAGCGAAAAATATTGTAATGAAAATCCAAGGGAATCCTATAGCGACGGCGTAATAGTCTTACTAAAGTAAAAAGAAATAGAAGAAGTTATGAAATGAGAAGACGCTTACGTTTCTTTTATCAAATTTAAAGGTTCGCTGGAAGTACTGACCCAAATTATAAAATTCGACACGGACTTACCTACTACATCTCAGAACCTTCAGGTCAAAATATGCCGCGAAGTGTCTAGGGCCCAGTATAAAGGGTGAATGATTTCGCGGGATATCGGCGGGTCCTTATATACCTGCAGTACCCTCTCCTCAAAGTCATTAACAAAATCGTCGGTTAGGTCAGGCGGGAAATTTTCGCGGGAAGTTTTCGCGGGAGATTTCCGTTATCGTAACACGGTATAATTTTGGAAACATAGGTTTTAGCGTTCTCGTTACTTACTCGTGGTTAAATTAATTTCGTAGGGATTACAAATCAGGTTGACCTGTGGTCGTAGATTAAAAATAACCATAGTACAGCTAAATTTATCGTGTTAAATAATTCATTTTACACGAATCAAAAATGTATTCACCGTTTGTTTGTTATAATATCGTGAAATGAATTATATTAGACATTTTCTCTATTCACACTGAATTTAAAGATTATAACGATTAAAAATCCAGTTTAATCAGTTTCCAAGGCAGTAACCAAGAATTTCAATTGTTTTGTATTCGTTATTCAAGGAAATATCATTTTTTTTTGTTAATTTGTCGTATCATTTAATAAAGAGAGAAAAGTACGTTTAGATGGGCAAATATTTATGAACGATAGTTATAGGTATACATATATCTGTTGAGACCTTATCATTAAATGGGCTTAGAGGCAGAGTGTTTACGAAGGACATTGTTGTCAATGTCGTGTTTTTTTTTCTATGTGTAATGCAGTAATTATTGTACGATTTTTGTACTTAGATGT
>NW_017100220.1:1060189-1069752 GCF_001263275.1 Habropoda laboriosa
GAATTACGCACTTCTAACGTGAATAAGACGCAAATGTTCAATTCTACAGATATTTTTCGAACACTTTATCTGCTTGATAGCTTCCTGGAAAAGTCTACGATACTGCAATTAAAATATTCACAGTCATCGACGTGAAATTACGCCTTCCTGTAAACTATAATTAAGTATCCACCTATAGCTGGTTTTCCGCCGGCGTAAAATATAGTTTATGACTCTGTATTTGTCGAACATTTTTATCGCTAGTAACATCTATCTGAATACTTTCGAAAAATAAAATGCTTTGAAATTAGAAAAGCTCCGATAAAAATGTTGCGCAGCGTAGAAACTTTATTAGCATCAAATGAGAGTAAAAGAACGAAGCATACCTTGTCCGCTTAAAAGAATTAAGATGTAAAATTTGTTAAGCAACGATTAAAGAACGAGATTATCGCTTAATTTTAAACGATGTTGCAGGAAATGTGAGACATTTCTGAATGGTTGTTTCACGGTACCATGAATGGAATGATCTACTATAAACGTGTACCGGTGAACGTATCCGCACAAAAAGGTCGTAATTCGTGTGGAAATGGAGTAAAGCTTTCTGTTCACGGTTTTCTTCGATGCATACCTCTGATATGGAAATAAAGTTCTGCTTGAAATAATTGTTTGTTTAATAGTAAACAGATGAATGCGATAGGTATGAAGCTGGCTGAGCCGGGAAGCAGTGAGGTTTTAACACTTTACGGTCCGCTGATAAAGTCTGCGCGGGAACCGTGCTGATTTATGAGACTCAAGGAAGGAGTGTTTGAATGGGGATAGGTGAAAAACTAAGGAGCGTAGGTAGCCTAGTTTCGAAGCAGTTCCTTCGTATACATCACTGTGTGATATACCACACGATATATTATGCAAAATGAATATTCCATTAAATGTTCGCAGTGCCTCGATGAAAACTTGTTGCTCTGAAACTTAGGAGCGAAGTGCCGAAGAAAGAAAAAGAAAAAAGTTTCTTAAACAGGTAAGTTCTTCCCACGGTGGTTATTAAATCTTAGGTGTAATACGCGATTTCAGATTTCTAATCATTCGCAAATTAATGTTTCAAGTGACTGCTTCGGTATTGAAAAATTTCTGAAATATAGGGAATAAATATCTATTGATATCCAATTTATTTTCCATGGTAATTATTATAATCGTACGCGAATTGATCGTTAAAGCGATTACTTGAATGTTGAAAAATCCAGGAAACATTTGTGAAATATTTATCGATGTCAAATTTTTTGCCATAGTGATTATTAGGGCACGTAATATGAAAGTTTTGATTTTTAAAATTTATCGTTCAAGTGATTACCTCAGTGTTAAAAATTCCCGAGTTTTTCCCGTGTTAACACTCGAACGTGAAAAATCCGTCGTTTCATATTGCACAATTTAATACCACTTTCAAAATGGAGCATGAGTGTCACATGAGTTCGGAAGGAACGTGAAACAATGCAGAATGATCGTGCAACTCGTAAAGATAACTTGGTGAAGCAGAGGATAAGGCAGAGCTCGAAATTTACGCTAAGATAAGGAACGAGGCTCGTATCGCCGCACTATTGTGCCCGTCACGATTAATTGCATTTACGTGTCTCCGAGTCTAGACGTTCTTCGTCTAGAAATCGATACTCATCCAACCACTCACGATGCAAACACTTAGAAAGTAGTCAATAATGAAAAAAAGACCGTAGAAAAGCCTTATCTCTCGTTACTCTGCGCCAATTTTCACGTTCTAAAAGAATCCAAACATTCTTCGAAACGAAGTTAAGGAACCGCGAACTTTAAGTAAATCGATATTAATAGAAAAACAAAACGATAATCTCGAATTAGCAGGACAATTCACAGAAAAATTACCGATTCAACCTGGTCAATGGCTCGAAACTTTCAAACATCGATCCACAGCAAAATTAGAATTTTATTAAACGAAAGAATCTTAATTCTTTCGTGAGCGAGTTACTTTTTCTTTTAAATAAACTGAAATCAATTTTTAATCGAGTTCTCAAGAAAGTTACAAAAGGATTAAAACAAATCTGAAAATGTCAAGAATGAAAATTGAACAGCGCCATTTTCCTACGAACGAAATCCTCCAAAGTCGCTATTTAAGGTCTTAAATTTCATAAAACCTAAACTTTCCACCGATACCCCCGATTTTCCCCTAGAGCCTCCTAGACGCGAAAAAGGATCGACAGAGGTGAGATCCATCGAGGAGGATCCTCGCGTAGGAATTTTTCGCGTGATCGAGCGCGAGGCAGAAAAGACGAGCCGGGACGGCCCGAAGGTTTCCGAGTTACGAGGTTGGAACGAGCGCGCCTCATTGCACGAGGGGGTCACGTGAGCGCGTCGGGTCACTTAACTCTCGTTCTCTCGCGTGCACCTCGTTTCGGCTTTTCGGTATGCGGCCGAGCGTTCCTCCTGCTCTCCGACTACGCGACGTTCTCGCGTAGCGACAGAGACGGGCCACGAACCCGCTAAAAGAACCACGAGGATTCAATGAAAGAGGCGACAAGGTGAAGAGAAGGGGCAAAAAGAGTGAGAGAGAGAGAGAGAGAAATACATAGAGGGAAACCAGCAGACAAGAAGAAAAGAGAAAAAAGAAGCAGTGAAAGAGTGCGAGATAAAAAGAGACAAAGTGAAAGGCTAGTGAATTAACCAGAGTGAGACAGAGATGGTCTGTTAAACGCGAGAGGAAGTCAAAGAGAGTTTATTAAAGGCGACGAACAAAAAGGAAAGAAATCAATGAGCAAGAGGAGGAGGAGGAGGAGGTGGAGGTGGAGGAAGAGGAGAAGGAGGAGGGGAAGGTGGGAAGGAAACGTGGCAGAAAGAAACACGGCCTCTGGCCGCGAACACGAAAGGGTAATTATAATCGTCCCTCTTCCTGTCCTTTTCTAACCGTAGCCACTTCCTTGTTCCGCTCGCTCACTCCCTACCTCTGTCTTTGTCGCTCCAGCGGCCAGCTGATGGGGGCGCCACAAGCGCAAGAGAGAGACGCCGAGTGCCACTCATAGGAGCGTAACAATGGCTTTCCATGCCGGCTCAACCAACCAGACGACCGACTGACGATCATGACGAATCGTTCCCCGTGGGATTAACGGGTCCCCGCCGCCACCCCGGGGGTTGATCTCGATTTTTAGCGTACGATGTTCTGGTGATCCGGAACGTTCGCCGGAGGTAAGAACCGGTGTTCAGAACGGAAGTCGAGGACGCTCGGAGTCGCTTCGACGCGCCGTTTCTTTTTCCGATTAGCGACCGAGGATTCGGAAGAAACGGATGATTTTAGGGTTAGGGGAAAAACAGTGGCGGGTTCTTTGAAGTTTTTAGTGTTAGGTCATTTCCGGAATGTTTTAATGAACGATCCAAGAGGTTCTACAGCGAACGAAGAAATGATTTTGAGGTTAAGGGAAAAGTAGCGGCGTGTTTTTTCAAGTTTCTACTGGTATCAGTTCATTTCGTAACTTCATATCGAAGGCGAGAAGTATTTTAATGAAAGATTGAAGGAGTTTCAGAGCGATGGAAAGAGTTTGAAGAAAATTTGAAGATACGTTTGAAATGTTGATGTAAATTTCGGTATAAAATACCTACAGCACGAACTTATGGAATGATTTAACCTTTTCGCTGCGACAGATTTTAGGTAACGCGCGTGGACAAAATCTTTCGCTTCCGCCGTATTGTTTCGAAATTTGTTTTATCGAATTAAGATGTATGATTTGGAAAAGAGAACGATTTTGAGAGAGTAGGAAGGGGATTGAATTGGAAAACGCGTTGCATGAGATGCAACGTGGACGACGTGAATTTTCGATGTTAATGCTTGTCGTTATTTTAAATGTTAGTGATAATATTGTAACTGTGTTGAGGAATGTATGTACACCTTTTCTTCTGTGAAGTATACACTTTAGAAGAATGTGGAGGCTTCAGAAATGTTCGAAAAGAATGAAACTTGTGTGCTGCGTCTTGTGAGACGCAAACGAAGCGTTGCGCGTTTATAACGATAAATCTTGGGTTTTTCCTTCAATATTACCTTTATAATGCACTGTTGTAAGGAAACGTATCCTACAATTCGTTCCTTATCGAAGTTTCTTCTATAAAACGTGTAGTTTTATAGGGTACGGGAACTTCGACAGATTTGAAGAAGCAAGACATGTTTCAGTCCTAAACCTTTGATGCTGAACACTGGCGATATTTAAACAGTAAGTTCAATATTTCGCAATTTTATACATCGTACTATTTCTCGAAACTTTACACCTCGAACAGAGCAAGAAACTTGTAGAACTTCGCGAAAAACGTGAGGCTTAAGAGTTGCTATTCTGGCGTGCAATATCCATCTGTTTCTTAACCCTTTGAAAAATATGCTTTTTTAAAAACAAGAACATTTGTTACACCTACAAATACCCATAAATAGCTGCATTATTCTAATACACTTCTTAACAAAATTACTCTACAAATCCCTTTCCTACGAAACCTTGCTTACTTCGTTCTCTTCCGTATCGCGTCACTCTACAACGAAGAACTTAAACGTAAGAAACTACAGCTCTACTAGTCGTGGCTAATCTGAAAGTACACGGTAATCTACACCCCAATCCGCATTTAAAAGCTAATCTTTCCCCCACATTACTTTCCATGATAGCAAACGTAAATCCCAATAATTATCGAAAACTGTACCGTAGGCTCGACGCGTCTGGGTCTAATATCCATTACAAATCGCGGCGAATTAAAAAGGAGCAAAACGATAACGGATCGTCGGGGAAAATGAAAGCGTGAGCTAGGGTGGCGAGCTCTCTCACACGGTTAAGCCGGCACCGTGGATCGACGGTGAAAAACGACGTTCGTACAATCGTTAATGGAGGCTAGGTAGACGTTATTACTCGCGGTATAACGTCGTTAAGCAGCTATAACATTCGATGTTTATCGTGGAACACGGCGACTGCATTTTAATCGCGCATCGACCAGCCACTCGGATACCGGTCGAGAGGAATGATAGGGCATTAAAAAAGAGACGTGGAGGAGGAGAAGGAAGAGGAGAAGAGAGAGAAAAAAAGAAGCAGAAAGGGGGAACAACAACGAGAGAAACGGAAAAAACGTGGCGAGGAAAAATGTGGCCGTAGAAGCCTCGCGGAGAAGATACTTATCGCGCGAAAGAAGCCACCTCGAACGAAGGAGGAAGCCATATTTTACGACGATAATAACGACCGGTAATGCACAAATGCAATAAAACGGCGATCTGATAAATGTTCATCGCAAATGGAACACGTTTTGTATAGGAAATTTACAGACGATCGCGTGAAAATTGAATCAATCGAGTAAACGATAGTTTCCTTCGATTACGTTCAATTTCATTACAAGAAGACACACCGATTCCTGACGAATTCAAGAATCAGATACGACACGAAGTATCGACGTAAGATACAATTTGAATTTTTCGTCGAACATTCTACCCACCATTTCTTCCAGCAATTATTATCGAACCACGCTGGTTGAAGTTAACGAATTTTAAATTCGCTCTGAAACTGGAAAAAGGACGTCGCTGTCAACTTCAGGTAGACACTTTTGTTTCTTTCGTTCTTATCAGTTCTCGGAGGGAAAAAATTCTAGTCTCGTTAATTTTCTGACGTGTGTTGAGCGCAGCAGAAACGAAATGGAAGGGCCGAAATTTTCGTGAATTTTAAGAGGAAAAAAAGGAAAAAGATACGAAACTGAATCTGGTCGCAGCGACAAGCCGCGCTTTAATTAACGCGAAATTTCCCTGGGAAATTTCCTGAACGGATTAAACGATTTTCATAGTCAAACCGGCAGCAGCAGCGGGGAAGCTGCACGCTTTGCCGCTTTGAAAATATAATCGCGGGCTGAGAACGTTGCGTCGCGAGTGATATATGCTGTTTTGATGCTTCGATGCTCTGTTTAATTGTATTTTTTACAGGCGTCATGTTCGGAAAAGTGATTCGATGTCATTGTACGAGAAAATTCAGACGAATTTTATTAAACTAAAAGCGTCTTGTATTATTCATACGGACTAAAAAGAATATTAACCGTAATACGATCATAATTACTCGTCGAATTAAACGTCTTAATTACCTATATCAATTCATCAACGAAATTTTCACACGTTCTAACCCTCGTTTTGCAAGACAAATGTTGCCTTGGCCTATATATTCGTAACTCCTCTTCAGATTACACACGCGATACGTAAAAAGTTAGGTTTTACATCTTCGGTGCATTTAATCACCCCGGTGATTAAAACCCTTTGAGGGCGATGAATCCATACATGCGTTTGGTAAAAGCTATCAATGTAGTCGATGAATTCGTACAAAACATCCAACGAGAACCATAACGATGTTGAATCAATAAACTAATATTAGTATATCCAAGAAGGACATCATTTTCATAAAAGTAAATTCGGTAAAACAGAAAAACACTCGAATAGTAATGAAATTACGCGTTGTAAAATCAATCGTTACTTCAATACGACACTTCGTAAACGAAAAAGGCCGAGCAGAATTTAGAACCCGGAAACGTTTCCATCGATTTCATCTTCATTTTCACATTTCCATCGCAACGAATCACTACCATTAATCAAGAATACATTATTACCGTGCTCCATTACGAGCTGAAACGTCTGAAACTCGAACGAACGACGCATCGTTGATTAAAACACGGTATTTACATGCACCGGCGTCGTTCTGACAATTTCCATTTTATTAGCATTCGCCGTTCAAAGGCCTTTGCCTCCGTTCGGATCGGATCGTCGTCGCATCGGCGAATATTATTAAAACGCATCCGATGTAAAACGACTTCAACTCTCGTTGATGCATTGTTCGAGCAACCTGTCCGCTCCTCTTATCTCTAATTCCTTTAAATATGCAACGAACCGAAGGACGAGGGACGAGGAGAAACGTTGTCTTCGCCGAGCCGTGAAAACGAAAAGTCGAGGATCGGAGGAGAGGGGTTGGGAAATCGGTATTTTTCTATCCGGAAAACAAGCAACGATCGCGGAATAAAAGAACGACGGGGTAAAAGCGGCGAAAAACACTCGGTGTGACGACAAAATTCCGAGATCCGAGCGAAAAACGAGGACCGTGCGCATGGATGATAGCTTAGAGATGAAAGGGTTGCGGTTTGTCTACTTCGAGCCAGTGTTACAGCATTTTTTTTCTCTCGAAATTTCGATTTTGTTAGGGCTTCGGGTTTATTAAGAGACCTCAGCTTTGAATACATTTCTTTTCTTCTTCTTTTGACTTTGTTACGTTTCTGTATTACGTTCGTGTTAATGTCACATTAAGAATATTTCTTAACCCTTTCACATGCACGCTTGTACATATGCAAAGAGCCAATCTTGGAGATGGATAGCGCAGTATTTGGGTAGGTACATTGCTCTTCTCAGTAGGCTCAGTAGATGTGAAACAAGAATTTGAAGTATTTTAATACAGAATTATTCTTTAATTGTATCTTTTCTAATTTCTCTAATTTTCGTCAAACGACGTGACATAGAAGAAAGAATTTTTAATCGATTGTTTAATATTATCCGTTTATTTTCGATATTTCGTGTAAAATGGAATCAGAAGAAATAGATACTGTGTACAAACATTGATTAAAGTTTTGAACTACGAATTATGATGCCATAAATGAGTACAATAACGAGAGGAAGTGGAAGCCCCGCCCAACATTTCCTAACTACACCATAATAAAAGTGAACCTTTGTGCAATATAAGAGTAACGTTTCTCGCTACGGCATCGCATAAAAGTTTTACAAGCTTTGGAAGCCCTCTCTGTTGCAGCATTGTGAAATTTACATACTTATCTACCTTTGTTGCGTATACACATCTCGCGTTCTATGGGAATTTCCAATCGTAACGCGCGGAACATAAGCGAAGAACCTCGGAATATCAGAATAAATGCTGGAAATTACTAGAAAAAAGAAGTCATCCTCAACCCTTTCATTGCTAATGAAAATTTCTTTGCACTATGCTATTGGAGCCTTTATGGCGCATTTCCATCCTTAATTCAAGCCTAAATTTTATCCTATCGAAGTCCCCGTACCTTATAAAAAGTACACGTTTTATAGGAGAAACTTGGATAAGGAATGTATTGTAGGATGCGTTTCCTTACAACAGTGCATCATAAAGGTAACACTGAAGAAAAAAACCAAGATTTATCGTTATAAACGCGTAACACTTCGTTTGCGTCTCACAAGACGCAGCACACAAGTTTCATTCCTTTCGAACATTTCTGAAGCCTCCACATTCTTCTAAAGTGTATACTTCACAGAAGAAAGGGTGTACATACATTTCTCAGCACAGTTACAATATTATCACTAACATGTAAAATAACGACAAGCATTAACATCGAAAATTCACGTCGTCCACGTTGCATCTCATGCAACGCGTTTTCCACTTCCTACACTCTCAAAATCGTTCTCTCTTTCCAAATCACACATTTAATAACATTAACCCATTCACTACTGTTGACACCTGTAAGCGATTTGAAAATTTGTTCGCACAGTACTACAGGAGCCTTCATAACGCACTTCTATCGTTAATTCAAGCCTTAATTTTATCCTTCGCACGCTTCCACCTTAATTCGATAAAACGAGTTTGAAAACGATCCGGCGGTAACGAAAGATTTAACAACTGCGATTGAACGTCAACCATCTGCCACGCGCCTCACCTCCAATTTTCACGCATAACAAGTTCATCGATACCTCGATTAAATAATCCTCTCGAAACATCTCAATTTCCGTTTCCACAGTAACATCGAGCCTGATATTTTCCGTATCTACATATCACAGGGCCAATTACTTTTAACGAACCAGCAGATGGGAAGAATCTTGCAGCAACAAAGTTTCAGCTAACCGACCACTCCAATCACCAAAAAGGATCGTCGATTTCATTTCCAACCTCTCACTCTCGATCACTCGCCTGATCAGAGCCCCCTTTACCAAAAAAAAAACGGAGAAAAAATGAAATTCGCGCAAAAATTCCACTCGTCTACACGAGCAATAGCCACGCTGCTGCTGTTGGTGCACGTCGGCGCCGTAGATCCCGCGGCGTAGAGCTCATCGCGCGCGGTGAAAGCGAGCGAGACGGAGCGTTCACCCGTCCGAAGGAGCGACGAAGACGGTAGATTCTTTATCGCGGTCGGAGTGGCCGCGAGAAGGAGACAGAAGAAACGAGACAACCTGTGCGTTAGAATAGGACAGCCGTCTCTCCAGACCACGTGTAACCGACAGAGACGAACGATGTGACAAACTGAACGAGACAGAGACAACGAGATATCCGAGCGGGTGGTGAAAGAGAGACGGAGATAGAGTGATATCGAAATGAAGCCAGTGAAGAGAGAAGGAAGTCGAAGAAGAGCACGATGGCTGTATGTGAGAGTGGAAAAGAGATGAAAGAGGGGGTTGAGTGAAAGAGAGGAGGGAGGAGGTAGAAACAGAGGAGAGAAGGTAACGCGAGAGAGCCGAGAGGGCTGGCAAAAGAGCCGAAGGTCTCGCGCTCTCTCGCCGTAGACAGATAATACGCTCGCGCACAGCGCCGCGTCACGTGCACGTGCACGCGCGCGCGCCA
>NW_017100220.1:1069803-1084296 GCF_001263275.1 Habropoda laboriosa
AGAGTGGAAGGGAGAGAAAGAGGGAGAGAGAGAGAGAGTGGAGAGTTTATATGGAGAGTGGTGGTTGTTTCTTCTTGTTTCTTCTGCTTCTTCTTCTTCTTACTCCTTCTTGCTCTTTCGCTCCGTTCTTTTTGCAAGCAACAGACGCGCGCACCGACGCTACCTACTCCGTTTCCTAAACTTTCTAGCGGACTCTCTCGGTACGCCACGACCGGCTGGAAAACCGGACGATGCCGGTTCGACGCGACCGGGATCTGGAGCCGCGATGGTCTCTGGGAGGAATGGTCGGTGTATACGCTTGGAAGATAAATTACTTCGGATTTTTAATGGTTACTGTGGTTATACATGGAGTTTTGGAGTATTTCAGCTTGATTTGAACCCTTTTGCAATGAGTTGCACTCGTGGCAAAGATTACGGTCGAGATGTGACAAAGAGAAATCGTGTTTTTAGTAAATGTGTATTTTAACTTTGAATTTCATGGATTTTCAATGGTTACAGTGGTTGTAGATGGATTTTCGGAGTATTCAAGACTGATTTTAACCCTTTGCTTTGTAAAGAGTTACACTTGTAGCGCAGATTATGGTCAACGTGCGGCAAACAAGAATTGTATCTTCGATAAGTTCGAATTTTAACTCTAACTTTCTTCGAATTTCAGTCTCATGATTATCCAATGCAAATTTTACGTTATACTTCGACTTTTCTTTATTTAACGCTGTATGAAAGTTGTGAATAGCTGAAACAAACGTATGTAGCCATAAACAAATCGTAAAGGGTTAATACATTCACTGTCCAGACACTGAAACATTCGCCTTTTCATTTCTGCTTTCTTCAGTTGTAAGGTAACAGGCTTTAGAATGTCAACGGAGTGACAAGACTTCTCTGCTCGAACGAGAAGTTTTTACGTTTGTATTACTTTATTTTTGACTGTCTTGTGCTCGATCATCAGTCTTACGATAGTCTTAGCATATTTTTAAGCAACGAAAATAGTTGACGAGGCCATTAACTTCCATGTGATTCAGTTTAAGAAAAGAATCCAAGTATTAGCCTACTCATATGTTGCAAAGAGTTCATGCAAATTGGTTACGTTAATACATCGTAGCTTTTCTTAGGCGTTGCACGTATTTTTTGAAAAAAGAGATGTGATCGTGGCGCAGTACCGATTTCGTGGATATTTCGTAGCGTTTTTGAAAGGTCCTGAAGTTAATAGTAATGTTGCTGCTGTAGGTTAAGTTAGATGGATGATACCGATGCAATGTAGTCCACTAAATCAGAATGTACAACACGATTTTCACGAAACAATAACCGTTAACACTAGGCAAAGACCCTAAACCTCCATAAAAAATGAAATTCTTCTATGTTCTCCTAATACTTTCCTGTTCCAACATAACCCAACATACTACAAAACCAACTCGAGAAACTCAACAACTCTCAACAATCCTCCCGTAATTCTATACATCTTCTACCTCCATTCAAAACAAGCATAAAACGTGGTAACAACCATAGAACATATCGTTCCCCATGTATCAAAACGATGAATCTGCAAAGTTTCACACGTTGGATAAAAAAAAGAATACGAACTGAACGCGGCTAAAATAGAAGAAGACGATAAACAATGATTTTACACTTGAAATTAAGTCCGAAGTAAAGACATGTAACAAAAATTTCCTCTCCGGTCCCACGTTCAATGGTAAACTTCTATAAATTACCGAATTTATGGTACTGTTGTAAGGGGTACGATATTTCCTTCTACAATTCAACCCAGACCAAAAAATTCATTGACAAGCAAACACTAGACGTGCACAGAGCGCACCGGTAGCGTCGAAGGAAGCCTCCGTATCGAGAACGGCCGTACTAGAATCCCGCTACTCGGGTAAAGATAGAAAGAGGAACGGAAAGAGAGTAATCAAAAGGGGGCACCAGCGTGTACGCGGGGGAGGGAGGAGGAATCAGAGGAGAAAGAGGAGGAGGAGGAGGAGGAGGAGAAGGAGGAGGAGGTCGAGCGCAAGGTAGGGGTTAGATCTTGTTACGCGGCGGGCTGTCCGTCGAGGCTGGCTACGAGGACGCCTAATTCCCCGCGGTGGTTCGAGACATCGATACACAGATTCCCTTATACTACCAAGAATTCTTCTAGCTACTACTGCTGGCTACTATACGTGACCACGTCGCCAAGGTTCTCTTTGTCGGAGAGAAAAAGAGAGAAGAAAATCAAAGGGAGATGATAGAGAGACGACCTGCTAAAAATACTCCCAAGCTTTATACGCGTTATTCGATTGAACCTATATGCAGAGAGAGACGGAGAGAGACAGAGAGAGAGAGAGAGAGCAGGCACTGTGAGCCAGTACGAAAACTCGGGGAAGATTCGCGCCAAGATCACGGTACGCGTGCAAAACGGCGAGGAAACACGCTCGAGATCCAATAACGACGCGATTCTTGATAGTACGTGTACGGAGAGGGCGGAGGAGGGTGCCTGAAGGGAGAGGACGCGAAAGGGGATGAAGAAAAGGATAGAGACAGTGGAAGAAAGAATGAAACAGTTAGAGAGGAGTACGTAGAAAGTGAGAAAGAGAGGGAGAGACACGTCCCGTTGTCAGTAACACTCCCCGTAGAATACGTAGGACCTCGAACTCTCGTCTGCGGATCGATACCAGTTCCTGGTGGACTCGCGAAAGGGGGGCTTCAGGAGGGGGCTGGGGTGGCAGAAGAGGCAACGGCCGCGGGGGGGGTAGTAGCTGGAGCCGGTGGTGTTTGTGGGGTGCGGGGGTGGACTGACACAGGGACGCCTCGGGGGTGTTACCATGGTGACGGAATTATCGTCCGGGGTGGGTGTAGGGTCTCCTTTCTTCTCTCTCTCTCTAACGTGTCTCTCCCTCACTAGACGGTCTCTCCCTAGCTAGTACACTGGTACGTGCCCTTTTTCTCCTTCTTCAGCACCGAATTTCGAATTTTCTAGCGTCGCCTTCTCCTCGTTGGGGATGATGATCCTTGCAGGTGGTAGATTATCAACGTGGAAATTAGAATAATACGCGATAATTCAACCAGAGAGACGCGAAATTACAGCGAGAGGAAGGAGTTTCCGTGGGGAACACGAAGGGTTTTCTGGAAGCGCGAATTCGGTGCCGGTAATTCGTTCGAAACAGGTTCCGCGAGCGGGCAAAAGAAACGAGCACGATGAGAATCATCGGTGGTCTCGTAAATGCATCCGCGAAACGGAAGGAGAAGGGCTTGATGTATCTTACAGACAGAGAAGCCTTCGTGAAACATCGACGATGAACCTGAGGTAGCTTACAAACAGTCGATTTATCGGACGAATAATTGAGTTCCTTCGTTTGATAGATATAATGGGTTAAACTAGATGAGAGTAGTTTAGGTGCTGACTAGAAAAGACGAGGTAGCTATAAGGACAAAACGAGAAACTAGTCTCTCCTTAGTTTCAGTCACACGCCAAAAAGGCCTTTTTAATCAAGCTACGACTCGATTCTGCGCTAAGTTCGAAAGAAAGCATATAATTCTCGAAGAAAGATTGATAATAGCGAGTTCAAATGGTCAAATTTAAGATTGAAAGATCACCGCGCAGTTGACTAGTCTCGAAGCGTCGCAAGCAAACGACAGAAAGAGGAGCGCGAACCGAAGCAAAAAGAATGTCGCATCCACAAACCAATCGAGTATCCTTCGACCAATCGTGTTCCCGGAAAAATTAGCTGATCGAATTCGCGGCCAGCGGGTGGTCTCGAGGCACGATCGAAACCGATGATCTCACCTCGAGATATCGATACTAACGTCGAGGTCGTCGGGCCTCGTGCCGTGGAAAGTTCCACTTGGCTCGAGAGAGGCAGGCAACCTGCGCAGACACGGTACGCGTTTTCGTCCGTTCGCGCGCAGACCAGATACCACTAATTAATACCTCCGCTTCTAATCAAGATATCGGGATGATTCTTGTTGCGGCAGATTCCATACCATTTCGCCGTCAAATATTTCAAATTTCATCGAAATTGCTTGAGAAACATGGAAGTTATGGCGATTTCCTGGGAAGCCGCTTCGTCGACCGTACTCTAAAGAAATATCGAGTTTTCTCGGGAACTATCGATCGAAATATATTGTATATTAGTTACAAAAGATTAGCGACGTTGTACTGTAACAGTTTTTTGCAACAGTATAATCGTAAGAATGAAAAATTGAAAGGTCGAGAATGGACGCTTCTTTTCGCGTTCATTTTAGTGCTGTAAGATTAGAGTTCGATTTCACTTGAACGAGAGTAAAATTCAGTAAATTTCTAGGTGATATTGGAACGATTAAATCCGCTTAACAGAAGCCTGTTTATATTTAAGGAGGATGTAAATCAACGCGCAACGCGGGTTCTGTCCGTGCGAACAAAAGGAGGGTGTGGCGGATTTACGCGAGTTTACGGCTCGAAATCGAAAATAGAACGGCCCATAAAGACCGGCACGCTTCGCGGCCACTAGGATACGTGAAATTTAAACACATAGAAAGTTCTTCGCGAGTTTGTCAATCACGCTTCAAGTTCTTTCGTGTCGGCCCTCGTTTCTCCGCTTCAGAATCGAGAAATTAATCGATGTTCGTGCTGGAAGAATTATAGAAGAACCTGAAGAGATTAATAGTTGCATTTCTTCTGTAATGAATGTGTAACAGATAGTTTCGATGCAATGGTAACTGTATTCCTTGAAAATAAAACTGAAGATCGGTTCGCTATAGGTTGTAAATCACAGTAATTCGTGTTGCTTGGTTTATTTAGTTAGTTCGTCTATCGTTCGAGCCAAATGTTGCATAGACACCTTAGAGATTCTGATGGCCGAACGCCAAATCGAAAATTCCTGACCAGGCCGTTGTGATAACAAAATTATCGACGAAAGACGTTTAACTTCCAATCGAACATGTTGTGAAGATGTGCATTAGCAAGTGTCTATCACTTTGTCAGAAGTAACGTGCCCATTTTGATTCCTATCTATAAATCGTACATTTATACTCGTCGATTCTTGTTAACCCTACTGCTGGAAAAAATGCAACTTTCTGCCGTAATTCGTGCATTACAGAAAATTCATCGATTTAGGAGCACACAACAAACTCGCCTCCACCTAACGAATAATAAATTTCATTGCCAATTGTAAAAAAAGAAACAGTACTTTCTTCGTGACACTTGAAGTCGACAGAAAAATTAGATTTCAAGTTCCGAATCCTACGAAATGAAGCAACATTCGATCTCCCGTACAAATTCCGGTCTGCAGAAGGAAACAAGAAGAACACGAGGTCAAAGAAAGAAAAGGAAGAACGTAGAAAATGGGGGTGGAGGACAGAGCAAATCGAGGCGATAGAGAAAGCAGCCTCAGCCGGTCTACCGCATTCGTGCTGGGACGAGTTTCGAGGGAAGGCCCCAGACCTGCCAAGCTAACAAAATGGTAGGACCCACCACGCCGGGCTCAAAATCGAGCAACAAGTGGCAGGCCGCCTCTGGCTCCTATAGGGTGTGCCGAAAATAAACCTACGGCACCCTGTTTCGGCGAAACAGCAAAAAAACCTCGCAACCTTGGCATCCATTTCTGTGAAACTTGCTTTGTACTATCGTCGATCTTTCAGCGGAAAATCGCCTAACCTGTTAAACGTCAAGCGTGAAAATTTCCTCTGAGGATCAAAATTCGATATTTATTGCAATTGATGAATTTCTTTATAAAATCTGCGGTGAAATTTGGAATGTTTTCCAAATTGATAAAAAAATACTCTAGAAATGTGAGAGAACGCAGTTTTCTGTTAGCGATAACCAACTATAGGAAGCGCATGTTACGAAAGGATGCAATTTTATGTCAACAGCTATGCTTGCGTCAATTACAGCCACAGAATTTTTAACGAACTATTAATGACGAGATCTGTGATGAAATATGCGTAAAAATGGAGCGTGCAATTTGCTAACCATAAGAGTTTCTATTTAATATGGAGAGAATACAGTGGGTCTTTCACGTGAACGAAGGATCATTGAAATCACGGTTTCATTGATCGAACGAAATCATTTTATTGAATGAACCACTGTCCTATGCATAACGCATTCAACGTCTCTATGCGAAGTGGGTCATGTATTTCGGCTATCACCGCGAGTCGTAACGTTTTGTCGTCTATCTAATTACCAACATCATCTGCCGGCCGTACGTGGATGGAATTAATGGACGATTCGATGGAAAACGCGTGTGAACCAGCATCAGCTGGCACACGTCGTCCCGTGCGAATTACACGAAAATCTATTTCGTAATTGAATAACGATCGTGCCAATTAGCGGCACACTGGCCAAACGTATCGCCACGCGATCGCTGAATCTGATAGCGTTTTCATAAATCTAAGATGATGAGGTTTTCCTTTCGTAAAAATCAAGATTACGAAAGATTCGTGATAATTATCAAAGGTGAACCTAGTCTTCTTTCACTCGCTTCTCGAGCAGAATAGGGATCGAAAGAGATCAAAGTGTGAAGAATTCAATGCAATCAAACTCCAATTCAACTTTTAAGTTTGTACGTAATCTACACGAAAATCCTCCATTTTCGTACGCTATGAAATCCATTGAAAATCAAGAAAAGGCGTTGGAATCTTGCATTCGAAGAACGCAAAACGTCTTAACGCTTTCACTGTGACAGATTTCAATACGCAACGCGCGTAGCTGCAAATCTCCACTGCAAAATCTTTCATCTTGGCCGCATCGTTTTAAAATTAAGGTGGAAGTGTGCAAAGAACAAAAGTTACGGATTAAATTAAAGAAAATACGCCAAAAGGCACCGACAGTAGGTACACAGTGCGAGCAAAATTTCAAAGCGTTTAATAAGCACTAACAGCCCTGTGCGAGAAAATTTCCAAGTGCCTACAGGCGTCAGCAGTAGTGAAAGGGTTAATTGGTACGATTTTGTGGCCAATTTCGACAACCTAGGATGAAATCTGAAATTTTTTTCGTGTCCTACAAAACGATGGAGGCAATACCTGTGTCGCGGAGTTTATCAGCCAGGCAAGAATGTTATCCCCCACTTAACCGATGGGAGAAAGCGTGCTTCAAAATCGAACGAGTGGCTGACACTTCGAACCTGATACGGTATCTATCGCGTGTCAAGCACATTGTCTCTATTTATCGTCGGCCAACACACGCGGCTGTGCTGGTGGTGCGTTCGCACGACAAAAAGGAACGTCCTCGGCGTCTTCCCACGCGTTATCGCCGCGACGCTACTCGCTGCGCCAACGAATGTTTTCGACGCTGCTGAATTTCGCTCGTAACGCGGTTTGCCAAATAGATACCAACGGGTAGCAGCGTTTGCTCAGCGGCTTGCTCCGCCGGAAATGGTTACGATTACTAGAGCAAACGCGGGTAAAAGGTTTTAGCCGGAGTTTTTTTGTGATTTTAAAGTATGCGTCTGATAATAGCACGGATTTACATTTCGCGGAGTTGAATTAACTCTGGAACTGCAACACGGGGAATACCTGCAGTGCTCCAAAGTATGTTCTTTTCATATTTTCACATGACAAATATCGTTTACTTGAAATGAACCATGTTTGCAATTTTAATGTTAATAAAGCGAATAAAAAAATACCAATATGTTTACACTGTTCAGAAAAAATTGATGTTAGTTATTCCAGGGATAAGAGAAAGATCAACGACAATAATATTGTTTTTTTTTTTAATACTAATATTTTTACACTGTGCAAAAGAATTAGCAGAAGTAGGTACTCCAGAGATAAGAGAAAGATAGTTTTAATCAATAATACCGTTTTCTTTTTTTTTTTGAAATACTAATATTCTTACGCTGTGCAAGAAAATTAATTTTAAAAATCTCAGGGATAAGAGAAAGATAGAATGAACGATAATGATCAAAAACAATATTACAGCTCTTTTTACTATTACAGTTTTCTATTCTAAACGCACGAGTATGGATAGGTTTCTTCGCTCGAAAATAACGATCGCAAGAGGAAAGTTTGTAAGAGATTAACTTAATTTATGGTCGAAGCAACTCACGATCATGGAAAATTGCTACTTGTTGTTGGAAAACTCATTTAAATAATGCACAAACATCGGTCTACTTTTTTTTAACAACGCTGCCGTAGAACGATGTACGAGATTCTACGTGTATTTTATGCGCCATTATAATCCGTATTACGTAATATCTGAGTGGCCAGCGTATCTTTATTATATCCTCGCGTTACTAGATGAAACGATACACTAACGATCAGCGAAAAATAGCTCCCCGTTTAACCTTTTAGTCGCTCGATTCAGAAGTTCTTCATGCGCGTTACATCGCGCACGATCGTTTGCGAATTGAAAAACTGACGAAATTGTAAGTCCAGTATACGGAACTGAAGAAGTCGAGAACGAATTGCTGTATAATAACGTCAGTTGCGATAATCGTGATACTAATACGAAATTACTGCTGGTCTTATCCTGCTAAACAATTCACACTTTCATGGCTGACAATTTTAGCGTAATAACCGCAATTTATAGAGCTTATGTTTAAATCTGGAAATCTATATATAATAAGGTAATACATAAATAACAATTAACAATACCGATAACGATTGTAGCTGTAAAACGAACGTGAGTAATAATTCAAAGCAAAACGGAAGCTTCATTTTGTATCACTGATACTCGATGTGAAATATGAAAAAGTGTGAATATATAGAGGATAAAGATATTCCGCGAATAACTTTATCTATGAGCTTGTTGTGTTACTTTTTAATGAAATGCGCTGCAGATTTGAAGGAACCCCGGATTCTATGCGCGAACCAAGAAAAATCGTTCCTAGAAACGCGCCGCGGCGTATTGGTGATTGCAATTTATTACTCGTCCCTAGAGTAGATTATCTCGCGAAAAAATTCATCTTTCAAAGAAAAAGTGCAACAGTCCTCGTGTATCCAGTAAATAAACTCACAGTTTACAGTCTATCCTATCGAGCCCGTAACTTCAGTTTTCACGTGACGATGAAGGGGCTTGACGAATGAAAAATCGAATTATTAACGACAGTGACAAGAAGTGTAGACTGTTAATAATATTGTTAAATAATACAATAAAAAGACATAGAAGACATCTTATCCGAAGCGTGAAATAAGCAACTCCGAGTCGCGGGATATCTCGCCCAGAGAATGCGATTGTGTTAAGCTATTGGGATGTCCGGAAAATTTGCACCGATTTCTGAGTAACTAAGTAAACTTGATACTGTAACCCCTTGCTTCACGAGTTTTTCGGCTATTCACTGCTTTGATACAGCAAATACAGAATTAAACAAAGTGGAAAATTATTATATAGGTACAATTCATGTGTTAGATAATCGCCAAACTTAAATGGAAGTTAAAGTTAGAGTTGAAATGCAAATTTTATCAATTTTGCTACACATAATCAATAATGCTACACATGTAATCTGCACCGCGAGTGTGATCGTTATTATAAAGCAAGGGATTAAAGCAATAACTTCTTTACTCTATAAGTCTATGTATTTACCCTTTCATTCTACAACTTTTTACCGTCTTTCCGGCAATTTAAAAATTTCATTTCACCATAAACCGCTTTTTCTGTCCCTTGAGATCGAAATATTTTTAATAACATTTAAAATATGAATATTTTTGCCTGCGCCGTGTTTAATAGCTGCTTTATTAGTGTCGGAATATTTTTCGGAGTAACGATACAACCTCATACGCGAATTGATCGTAGAAGACATAATCAGATCCCCAATATGTTCGCGAAATCCTCGGAAATCTCCAGGAAACACCTCCTGAACGAACATATTGCCAACGTCGGGCCAACACCGTTCGTTTCCAGGCGAACGACCAAGCAAAAAGATACTCGTTCGCCGTTACCTAATCAACGGAGGCTCTCGAGCGTCGAGAGGCTTTTCAGTGCTCGCGCGCGCGCCTGCGCATACGTGGGAGTCGCGGCGTTCCACGGAGCGCACTTAAGCGCCGTGAGACGAGTTCACGCGATAACACGGGCCCGATAACGCGACGACGTACGCTCGCTTTGCTCGTATAACGTCGTGGCGACTCGACACACGCACACGTGCATACATACACGCGTGTTCATGCATACAACGCACGTACACAAGTCACGGTTGCGTCGGTCCGTATAAAGAGCGGCGCATTGCGCCAAGCCTGTGCGCGCCGCGCTCCCGCCGCTGAATTAATAATCGAACTTACGTGGGCAGCCGCTCGTCTACCGGGTGTCTACGTGCGTACTTAACGAATCGCCGTCATCCATCGTTCGACCACGCGACTCCGATGTAGCAGAGCCTGGAAAAATAAAGGAAAAGCGTGGTTAACTCGACGGTACCGCTACGGTGGGTGCAGAAGGTGATGAATTAGGGCCGATAAGAAACGCAATGAAAATTGTATCGTCAGTCGCAAAGGTGACGGAGTACTTGCTCAGAGAGGGTGATAAGTTAGGGGTGATAAGTAGAAGTGTTAGGTTAGGAGTTTAATGAAATGGTAATACACCTGTGGCGGTAAAGTTTCTGGACTGATGCTATAGAAGTTCGTTCTATTTTGTTACAATTTACTGTGAAACAACTTTTTGTAGTTAATAAGATTTCGCGGAAGATTAACACGTTGCGTCGATGCAATTCTTTAAGGAATTAACACAAGTGTTGCGTTTTAGTTTTTATCGGGTATTCTCTGGCGCACGGTAGTTTAGAAATGGAAAAGTTCTAGAGGAAAATTTTGGGGATTCGATACTATAGTGGAACCAGTCAAAAAGTACCGAGAAACGTTCGACAAAATTCGTGAGTAGGAGAGAATGGGGGAATTGCGGACGCGGGGTAATACCGGACATAGTGATATTCACTTGCCCCCCTTCATGTCATATTTTTTCGATTGTTTTTACTATATTTAGTGCCGAAAAGATAGTCGCAACGGAAAGTCACGCATAACTATCTACAGAGGTAAATTCAATATTCGATCATTTTCTTCTAACTTTTACGGTAGGGTAAATCCGGGATAGTTCGACCACCGGGAGAGACCGACCAGTGTTGATATTTTATAAACGAAGCAAGTAAGGGCTCTGTGTCTCGTTTAAATAAACAATTGAATCAGCTTGTTGTTGATCTCGTACTAACAATTGTCGCGAGACCGTATCTAAATTATAAGTTACACTTAAAACTTTCAACAAACCTGAAAGTTTTTTGACCGAGTTACATTATTAATGGTATTTGAAAAACAGGTGAGTTTATTTACACTATTCCGATATTGGGGGATATAATATGCATAAAACTACAGTATAACCTCAATAATAAGCGTATATTCGTTTTTACTTTATGTTGAGAATGTGATCTATCACTCCCGTGATTCTGGTATAGTTCGACCACATTAATTAAGTATGTACGATAATATGGTTACAGATTAGCAAAGAATGCCTACGATTTATAAAAGAAAAAGTGACAGGAGAGTTAACTGGAATGCTGACTCCATTAATGCAATGGAATGTGTTCAAAATGGTACAATGGGTGTAAACGAAGCCGCTCGAAATTTTGGAATTCTTAAATCAATCCTGAAAGACAGGATTAAAAAGTCTGATGCAGGAAAACAAAACAGACTTGGACCGTCATCATGCTTTGGAGATGATGCAGAAATGGAATTGGTACGACACAAAAAAAAAACTGCAAAGATTTGGATTCGTACCAGATCGAGAATCCGTTAGAATATGGACTTTTCAATTGGTTGAACAACTGAAATTAAAGCACATGTTCAATAAAGAAAAGAGTAAACGGTATGATTGGCTAAACTCATTTTTGCGGCGGCATCCCGACCTATCGATTAGAAAAGCCGGGGGAATTTCTATCGCTGGTGCTACTGGAATGAATCGAGAGACTGTGAAACACTACTTTGCACTGTCAGACAAAACTCTCACTGATAATGAACTCCATGACAAACCTTCGAATGTTTTTAACATGTTTTGCATATACCAATTAATTTCCTCGTTTATTATACTTTTTGTTATTTTTCAAGCTCGGTCTCGTGCGTAGTGGGTGGACGCTCTAACCCGGACATGCGGGTGAGGCCGGCCAGTTGCAATGCCAATGTTTTTTACTGAAAATGATAACGAATACTTTGATTTATCGCATAATATAATATATGTACACTCTAAATTACATGGGCAATACTTTAATTTGCCCAAAACAACAATGCTACGAGTTTTTGACAAAAAGTGGCCGAACTATCCCGGACTTACCCTACCTGTCTACGCCTCAATTCAAACCTAAAAGGCGAACAAAAAGCAAGAAACATCCAATTATTTTCACCAACACGCCCGAAAAGCTTATGTTAGAAAAGAAAGAACGCGAGAAAATAGAAAGAAAACGAAGAAACGAGGAAGTAGGATATTTAAGCAGAAGGAAAACAAGAAAACCAAAATTAGTAAGAAAGTGGAAGGGGTAAAGAATGTTAAATTTTAATGCGACCAAGAAGTAGATAGCCCAGAAGAATATTTTTGTATTCTCTGCAACGAAAAGTATTCTGATCCGCTCACAAAAGATTGGACCTTATCTCTCGTTTGTCAAAAATGGGCACATGAGAAACGTAGTTTTTCAGCAGATTTTGTCTGTATCTTTTGTAGGTAAGGAAATAGAAAAATAGGCTATTTGTATTTACCCCAGCCTCTCCGTAATTAACCTAACCTTAGTCCGCATTTACCCCAATGGCTATATATTTTACTACTTCATTTCAAATATGCATTAATGTTAATTTTGTAAATAAATAACTAATGTTTCATTATCAATAAAAGGAGACTAATTAGGTTTAATTTATTATTACGGTTAAGCGTCCGCAATTCTCCTATTCTCCCGTACACGCGTTTGACGTTGAAGAAATTTGAAAGATGAAACGTTGCCTGAAAAGGTTCCGGAAACTGTGATACTACGGAGTGAGGATCACCCGCTTAACGCACGAATAGTTGCAAATTAGTGCGCGCAAGTGCCACTCCAACGAAATCCAGGCTATATTCCACAACGTGGATTGATGTTAAGCAACTCGAAGTGCGCAAAGTTTATCCGATCCGGCGTGTTAACGTTTGCGTCGCAAATTCACAGATTAATCCGACGAGGAACGGTGAAAAAGTACGGATCGTTCGAAAATACACAAGCGATATAAAAGATTTACAGAACCTATAACGTCGATTACACAGGCGAGTCTCGGACAATATATCGCGAACACGATATCGAATGAAAGATGCATCGAGTTCTCGTTCCCGTGAAACGAGAAAATCGGAAATCGGACGTGAAAAAATGAAAAATGCAAAAATCCGTTCACGTACGATTTTAGAAACGTCGAGAAGAGGACAGGTCGACTATCATTTCTTTTCGTATGTAATCGGCCCGTCGCCGTTATAGACGACCGACACGCGATTAATTTTTCACCTACCGCGGATTACAAAATGCATACACCGTCTTTGGAAAAATCGATAATTTCACTCTGTATAGAGTGAAATAGGTAAATGGAACGGTATTCCGTGAAGTTTTACGAGAAAAATCACGAGAAAATTCGGATTTAACTTATTTTCCGCTCTGCGATTGGTTCAATTTGAAATATGCGTTAAAATTCCACGTAATTAACCTAACCTTAGTCCGCATTTACCCCAATGGCTATATATTTTACTACTTCATTTCAAATATGCATTAATGTTAATTTTGTAAATAAATAACTAATGTTTCATTATCAATAAAAGGAGACTAATTAGGTTTAATTTATTATTACGGTTAAGCGTCCGCAATTCTCCTATTCTCCCGTACACGCGTTTGACGTTGAAGAAATTTGAAAGATGAAACGTTGCCTGAAAAGGTTCCGGAAACTGTGATACTACGGAGTGAGGATCACCCGCTTAACGCACGAATAGTTGCAAATTAGTGCGCGCAAGTGCCACTCCAACGAAATCCAGGCTATATTCCACAACGTGGATTGATGTTAAGCAACTCGAAGTGCGCAAAGTTTATCCGATCCGGCGTGTTAACGTTTGCGTCGCAAATTCACAGATTAATCCGACGAGGAACGGTGAAAAAGTACGGATCGTTCGAAAATACACAAGCGATATAAAAGATTTACAGAACCTATAACGTCGATTACACAGGCGAGTCTCGGACAATATATCGCGAACACGATATCGAATGAAAGATGCATCGAGTTCTCGTTCCCGTGAAACGAGAAAATCGGAAATCGGACGTGAAAAAATGAAAAATGCAAAAATCCGTTCACGTACGATTTTAGAAACGTCGAGAAGAGGACAGGTCGACTATCATTTCTTTTCGTATGTAATCGGCCCGTCGCCGTTATAGACGACCGACACGCGATTAATTTTTCACCTACCGCGGATTACAAAATGCATACACCGTCTTTGGAAAAATCGATAATTTCACTCTGTATAGAGTGAAATAGGTAAATGGAACGGTATTCCGTGAAGTTTTACGAGAAAAATCACGAGAAAATTCGGATTTAACTTATTTTCCGCTCTGCGATTGGTTCAATTTGAAATATGCGTTAAAATTC
>NW_017100220.1:1084472-1096396 GCF_001263275.1 Habropoda laboriosa
ACAATGTCGGATAATGTGGTGAAATGCAATAATAGCGATACGAACTTTCAAATTCTATATAAAGATGTCTCGAAATGCCCTAACCTAAAATATCGATTATCTGGGAAACCATTCATTGTACGGAAATGAGGTTTACATAAGTAAACATGACAAATGATAGAGAATGGCGTATAAAAAGTTTTACCTCGATATTGTTAACCGATTCGGAGATATTAAATGGTCGCTTTTTCCAACCGTCGAATGTTCGAACTCGGCTCTCCCGGTCTCTCTGGAAGAGGCACGCGCGCGCACGTTGAAACTATTCGAACGTTTATTGTACCACAATTACTCGTACTTATTAGCTCACTATAAAACGCGAACTCTCGTATTCAAACACATGACTTTTTAACACTCGTTCACACACTGCTGATTAATTAATCGCCATTCACAATCTACGAATCACACGACAAACTAATCCGACAAAACTAACATGGTCATCATACGGAAACGTCTACGAATCAATATATCAATATTCAAATTTCTCTATTAGACGACCATTAATCGATAGATGGCACACGACGTAACAGCGACAGATTAAAAATCGATACGCCGAATGTATCGATTCGCGTGCTACTATAATACCGTGCAGTTTGCAACACTGATAGCTTTTGACAGATAGCCTGTACGATATTAGAATGACAAAAAAGAATTGTCATGAATATTGAATATCGTTCGATCTTGTGTGTACAACAATCCCAACGACTTCGTGCAGCGTTGCCACGCTTATTGTTTCGTGGTTTATAGAATCCATTGTGCTTTGATCAATTTCGTGACATTCGCAATCGATAATGTTCGACCGCGATGTTCTGAACAATGCACACATCATGTTTAACGTTGAAAGTTCCTTTCTGTACCTGGATACAGTTTCTTCGCTTCAATCGCTATTTCTACGTAAATGTGAATGTTAGTGTCTTTTAACCTGTACACGCTTTCTTCTTAACCTCAAATGTGGTCCATGTGCACGACGAATGGAATAGACCATAAAAATAATACAGTGTGCATACGTGGCGTTGTGTAAATGTGTGACAGAGTAGTATTGCATCATGAAAACGGTTTTGATGGTGGATAGGAGATTTTTCTGGAGACATTCAAAGTACCATTCGATTTAGATCCACGAAGAACGCGCCACGCCCTGCTTTCGACGTTGCCGTGTCCGCGATGGACGGCCCGCATAATGAGAAACACGAATCAGTGGCCTCATCGTTTTGCCGTATCTTCAGTCGCGTGCGCTGCGGTTCCGTGCGCGTTTGCCCTTGCTTATCACGTTCTTGCGCAGCTTTAATTAGCTCGCCGCCATCTCTTGGTCACTATGCCACTTCTGCGTACCCGCTACCGCTTTTTATTTACGTTTCAGCCGTATCTCCATGCCCGTAGCCATAAAGGCGGTATGATGGTACTTCAAAATAGAATTAAAACTCGTTTATATTGGCGTGAACCATAGAATGTACATGTCGAGATGCGCAAATTTGTATAATTTCTGATCCTTGGAATTTGATATATTAAAAATCGATATTAATCAATACGTTGAAATTTGCTTGTATTTTTTCTCGGACGATTAGTATTCCAATCGTACAACAAGGGTACAATACATGCATAATTAATCCTCTTATTACGTAATCAATATCTATAATTAAAACAACTCTCATCTGGTATGTACTGGCGTCTGTTGTGGAGATCATCATACCAGTTGAACCAATGAATCTAAATATTATGTAGTCGAGTTATTCTGTACGAAAGCCTAAGTAATTCATGATTATTTGGCACAGAATCCTGAAGGCGGTATGAAGGAGATCAAGGAGGTTACTTCAGAAGCGCGAACACACGATGCAGCGACGATGACGACGAAGAACAAAGGAGAGCATTGCTTATGCTGGGGAAAGAAGGAAAAGGAGGGGACGTGGCATAAGCTGCGTACCCGCGGCACGCCATCTACAACGGCTTTGTGTATTCCATGGTTGCGCAATAGCGCGCGCGACTCGAGAAAGCCGAACGCGCGCGCGACTCGAGAAAGCCAAACGCGCGCGCGAGACGCACGGTGCCTGGTATTTTTGCTTTTGTACATCGGTCACAGGGTTGCGCGCACCGCTTCGCGCGACAATTGATTGCGCTTCAAAGGGAGGCGAAACTCGAATCGAACGGAGAAAAGTGAGTAAGAGAAAGAGAGGGAAGAGAAAGGAACGAAGTCCTAAAAGAGGGTACACAACTCCCATCCCGCTACGAGCCGTCCGAGTAAGGGCACATAAGGCAACAGAGACGGATTACGAGCATTACCAGCCGGAGGGTAAAGGGAGAAGGGAGCAGTGGTGGGGGAGGGGGGTTAGTAGAGGTTGGAGGGAGGGCGGAAGACGTAGACAAAGAGACGAAGAAAGGGGAAAGGTGCACGCGATGAGAAAGGGTGGGGAAGAGAGCAAAGGAGAGGAAGATCGGTCTCTCGGTGCAGAGAGCGTAGTGGTTATAAAGAGAAGCGGCATCGCTGCACGGCTACTTGGCTCTCCAGGGCCAGGATATTTCAATACCGACGGTGGTCGGCCACCGCCGACGTGGCTACAGAGAGGGGAAATGCTTGTGACGATGTGCGTTCGTGTATATATATATATGTAAATGTATGTACATATATACATAGAGGTATGTACTTCCCCTCGTGTCCCTCACCCACGTGCCCGCCCTACGACTGCACATACGCGATATATACGACTTTACACACCCGTGGGCGTTAAAGAGAAAGAAAGAGAGAGCGAGTGAGATTCTGACCGGCGGTACGGTAGCGCTACGCTATTCGGGTTTCCTCGACGAGGGGAAGAGTGATGGGGTGGCGGGAGGAGAAGTAGGGAGGGAGGGAGGGAGAAAGAGTCTCTATCTCTGTTCGAACATACAGAGGGGGAAAGTTGCGGCAAAACGGAAAGGCTGGCATCAAGGGGAATGCAGGGACGCGCGCGGCACGGCGATGGGGACCTCGAACTGAACCGTCGACCGACGATTGTCCGTGAGCCCGCCTTCCCGACGAGTCGAGGGGAACAAACGTGGGCCGTGCTACTCGTCGATTGGTCGTCCCGGCGTACGGGCTTCGAAGCGTTGGTGGCGCCTCGAGGAACCCACCAATCGAGCGTCGCTGTCGTGGCTTTTTTATCCTGCTATTTACGCCGAAGGACGGAGAAGCGCTAGCTCCCCCATCTGGCTCTCTCGCTCCTTCTCACTATCCCTCTCCTTTTCCCTCGTTTGCGCCGCTCTCCCTATGTGTTTGTCGGCACGGGAGAGGACACTCTCGTTTCGGGATCCGTTGAGGTTGCACACGTTTTCACGAACAGCGCCTCCCGTTTACTGCGACGCGCTTTATTCCACGTCGATCCTATACGATACGGTGCTGGTTCGTAACGACGAGTTCGCGATACCGTCGGGATAATTCGTCTCAAGCGTCTGTTTACTGTAAAAGCATCGTATGCGACGGCCGATGCCGTACGGTGGTGTTATGTAGTGTGTGACAGTACATCGCAAGAGGATACAGTGTTGCCAGATCATAGGCGCGAATATACATAGCAAAAGCGGTACCTCGTTCTGCGATATATCGTTGATTGTACTCGCGCGTGCGTTTGTGTAAGGACACTGCGATTGATTGATCTCAGCCACAACGGTGGATCGTATACGTTACAACGACATAGTGGATTCTCGAGTTTATCGGCTATATAGTACGCCAGTGACATTTGGTGCGGTGCTATCGACGAAATAGAGTTGGCAACGTCGCATCGGCTGCTCTCGCACACAAGCACACATACACGCATACACGTACCTAGAAGGGAACTTGGGGTGGCTGGCTAGCAGGCAGGCAGGCGGCAGGCAGGCAGGCAGCTTTCTTGTTCCGAGGACGGCGCTCCTGGTCGTGCCGTCTCTCTTTTCTACCTCCATTGCGCTTGCTCTCTCCCTCTTCTCCCTTCCCTTCTCGTCCTCGTCACTCAATCACACTCTCCTTCTGTTGCTTTCTCTCTCTCTATTTCTGTCCTTCTTTCTCTCTCTTGTGTGCGGCGCACGTACCGTTGAGAGCTTCTCCCTTCCCCTTCGATACTCTTTCTCTACCGTTACCCCCTCCCCGCCTAACCTCGAGCGGGTCGGGCGAGTCCACTAAGCTTGCGAGGGGAGTTCGGCAGACCTCGGCTCTAGTCGGCCTCGATCCGCAGAATGTGTTAGACGCTGCAAGTCCATCGCTCCAGTTTTCAAATATTCGCATTAAGAGAGACTGTACGTCGTTTACGTAGCTCGAGAACGTCTTTCTGAACGTCGCACGCGGATCCACAAGTTGCCAGTGCCTGTATCGACGTTAGTTTTCACCATCAGTTTGGGACGCACTCGACCAGCGTATATCCGCACGACGGCCATGTTTGGTGTTTACGAGGTGAGGGGGAACTGCTGACGTCACGAACCCCGATCTTGCACGAAGGGAGCAGCAGCAGCACAAGCACCAGCAGAAGCAGAAAACGTGTTGCCGGCCAACACAGCCACCCAAGTCCGTAACACGACTTCGAACAAAAAGGCGAAACGGAGTCGAGTGTCTCGGCTACTACACGAAAATCGTACGCAGGATTATTTGTGCGGTAGACACACGGAGAAGAAACTCGCGGCGCGCAAACTGTGCCGCTTGAAATCCCCTTCCCGATGGGACGTGCGTGTACGCCGACTTCGCTCGTGTTCGCCGGTCTTGCCGTGACTACTGGCCTTTCAAAAAACATCGGTCGCATTGCCGCCTCGCCGCTGAAATAGCAGCCACTCTAATCACCGTCGGTCGGCACCGATCAGTGCGGAAAACATCGAGCAATGCCAAGTGTTCTCGTATACGAGACAACACGTGCCGCGTCTCATTTTCACATGATTCTCGCTAAAAATGTTTAACACGTCGAGGATGTGGATCGAATTGATCGCTCTTCGAAAACACGTGGTTGTCCTATCTCATATTGTGTAACATCTCTTTTTCCGCTGAAACGCTAAACAGTGTCACCCGAATTCGGTGAAATTAGTACCGCATTTTTATTGGTGAAGCAACCGTTGTCTCGATTGTTTTTTATTGTGTTTACGTGCATGTGTCATCGCGATTGAAAATTCGAGCATCGTGGCCCGATTCAGTGTCGGTACATATGGTGTTACATTACTTGGTGTGGTTTCTCAGTGACACGCATCACTCTCTCGTTGGATATACTAACGGCATTCGTACACGTCTAACGAACAACGATTAAAACATCATGGATCTGGGTGACAGAGTTTACGCCGCGGAACGGATTACGAAGAAGAGAGAAAAGCGGGTAAGAGAGAGTTGCGAACCGTCACCGGCAGGTAGCGCCACTACATGGAATCTGTTTGCTATGCGCCGTTGCCGCTTCCTCCCCTCTGCGCGATCTTTCTCTTTCCCACCATCGTTCCGACAATTCTGCCCCTCCCGTGGCGATTTCTATCATGTACGATGCTCTCGATACCTCTCGTCGAATAGACCGAACACATATTTTACTGATATATAGATACTGATGTATAATTATTTTACATAAGGACAACCAAGTTTCCTTGTTCCTTTAAATCCTTCGTGTACGTTCAAATATGTGTACATCAACTGGTTCTTATTTAAAATTGCAAATTCGATAATATTTCCTCTACCAACTCATTGACAAGATGTTACGTCCACCTTTCTGACAAATAATACTCCAAAACATCATATGTTACACATATAAAAATCCTGTTCCATTTACTACCGCGCCAATCTCTGCTGATATACTCGTTCCAAAACAGTCGCGGCTTATGCAAGAATTTACGCGTTTTTACCGTGCCGGGTGATCCTCGAGGCATGGTAACGACGAGTCGAGACTGGCAACGTTGTAAATCGACATAAAACACGCGAGACTTCTCAGCTGCGAGCGGCTCATGCGCGATATACCGACGTGTCCTATACCTGCACAGTTATGTCATTGTTTTCCAACTGTCACACTGGCTGCGCACCACGACCGGTCGGCACGCTTTCGTTCGTTGGCCGACGGCCAATAGGTGAGCCGTACCAGCGGCTCTCGTGGAAGTCAACGCCGCCCGTTTTATCGACCGTGTACCCTCTACGAGATGGATTCGAAAATCCGCTTGTTCGACGCAGACGCGCGAAACGGATCTTTGTGATCGGCCACATTCTGACGTCGTGGCCAACGACTACTGGCGCCAAGGGCCTTTTACCGGTCGAAAAATTTCTTTCAAGTAGATCTGTCTTATCTTGATTTCTCGATATCTATGTCATGCATCTGCATCTTTAAAACCGCATTGCAATTCGCATTGCGCAATTCGACAAACGTCAGGGGAATCCTCTGGATTTTTAACGCTACGAGCAGGTGTAAAAACACCTCCTTTTCTTTGGATACGTTGTACCGGAAATGGAGGGATAATGTGATAGATGTTTCGTAGGGTTACTTGTAGATGGAGGAATGATACGATTTCTGTATTCTGATTGGCTTTTCGATAACGATGTTGTCTCATCTATTAGGTAGAGGGGTATCGATGTAAATCGAGAATAACCTCGTTGATGTTTGTTATAATTTGTGTTTTAATGTTTGTTTATGGTAATGTATATATCCATATCTGTCAAATAATAGGATTATCTTTTAATATTAAAAAAAAAAAATTCCTCATTTCACATCTATTCAGACACGGTGCATATTGGAGTAAAACTATATTTTCCTAAAAACATGGCACGCAACGTTCACACACGAACTGTTTTAAAACTTTCGTTGCTATTGCGAATATGGCATTTAAAACAACACTCTATAAATAAACAACTTTGTTGTTAAACTATATTTATGAATAATCAACGAAACGCAAATGTGTTTATACTTTACTATATCAGATTCTAACCCTTTTTGCACAATTAAATGAGATAATACTAAATTTAGCATAGCAAGTAATTTTACATTTCGATGAAAATAACCATTTTTTAATCCCTTCGGAAATCGCATAATTGTCGGATTTAATTTCACCTTTATCATTTATGCCAATAATCTATAAATGACTTCCGTTTTTTACAGGGCAAAGTAGAATACTTCGTGAAATGGAAAGGATGGAGCAAGAAGTAAGTGAAAGATAAAGCTGATAAAGTCATTAAAAGGTTCGTTAAAACATAAAGATTGAGAACATAATTTTTGCTCCTTGTAGATACAACACGTGGGAACCGGAAGAGAACATTTTAGACGTCAGGTTAATCGAATTATACGAAGAAAGTCAAAAAGGTGGGGATGTAACTACAAGAAGACCTAGGCGGAGGGATACCAGATACAATGTAAATAAGTCGTTCAATTTCAAATTTGAATGTTCACGTTCAAATTCACAAATCAAAATTCAAAATCCAAAATTCAAATTTAAATTTCAAAATTCAAGTTCCAATTTTATTATTGGAGTTAAAAAAGATTCTCTAATGAAAATGAGAATCACAAATGTCCCAAAGAATTAAACAACTGCCCGAATATCAGGAACAGGTTTTAGCCAACTTAGTCGTTGAGGAAGAACCCGGTGGAGATGAAAGGGTCGGAGAAGATAGTCAGGACGAGTCGACTACCGGTAGCACATCAGCTCCCCGCTTGAATCCCGTTGCACCTGACGAAGACACGCTTCCGAGTTCTCTCGACGGGCATGAATCGCCCACAGTCCCGGAATTGTCGGCATCCGCGTTCAGTGTTGATTCAGACAGTTCGAACAGCAGTGTAGACAGTCCTCTGTTACCGAGGAGAGAACCAACGGGTACGAAAAGGAAGGCTGAGGTTCTCAGCAAGGAATCGGGGAAGATCGGTGTTACCATAACCACCAGCAGTCCTAGCAGTGGTAGCGGAAGTCCTCCTCCGAACAAAATACCTCGGCTGTTGCCTTTGAAAAGTAATCCAACGTCTCCCTCTTACCACGTGAGTATCTATTCATTTTGAACTCTTTTAATCCCAGGAACTGATTTGGACCGATTCGATTCATTTGCGAAGAATCTTTGGATTTCTCTTTCGATCCTATTGTGTTATTCTATAGCTTGTTAGCTGTAGAAAATTTCATCTAAACATCTCAAAAAATGTGGCGGCTAAAAGCTGTATATACTCTTGTTAAGGTTTAGCAGAAAAAGGAATTTGAATAGTAAAGATATTGCGCATATTTTTCAGAGTCACAAGATTAACGGTAGGAGGCCGTCATCGTCGAGCGTGAAGTCGACACCAGAGGAACCGCTGCCGGCTGTGCCGACAACACCGGCCCCAGCGGTGCAAGAGAAAAAGCGTGCAGAAGCCGACGTGCCTCACGGTCCTCCACCCTCGCTGCCGCGTGCACCACCAGCACCTCTCTCCCCCCAGATAGACACACCTCTGGAACAGCCTACCAAAAAGAGGCACTTGTCCGAGCAAAAACAAGAGAAGTCGAACGGAGCTGTGACGGTAGACGCGAACGGTCACAAGTCACCCAGTCCTACAGACTCTTACACGAATAACAACAGGTTACCACCCGTTGTAAATGGACATCATAGTCATAACAATAATAATAATACTAATAATAACAACAACAACAACAACCATACCAATAACAATAACACCAGCAGCAGCAACAACAACAATAATAACAACAACAACAATAATAACAACAACGTGCCGAGTGTGAAACAAACAGAAATAACGAAGACAGATATGTATGTCCCTCTCTCGAGCCCTGGTACGGAATACTGGCATGCGAGGAATCCAGTCGCCGATCAGGTGTTCATTACTGACGTGACGGTGAATCTAAAGACCGTTACCATCAGGGAGTGCAAGACTGAAAAAGGATTCTTCCGGGAGAGGGATCCGAAGAGCGATATCTATTAACGATCTTCGTATAGGGACGCTTTACTGTGAATTTATAATTGCCGAACCACGCTTGTAAATATAAATTATTTTCACACGTTTAGGAGTGTTAAAGTCGAGGATGATGACTATATATAGATATATACATATACATATATATGTATGTATGTATGTATGTATGTATGTATGTATATGTATGTATTGACGGTGTCGAGTTATATATATATGTGTATATATATATTGAAACTTTTTCTAATGAAACAAAACGAACTCTTTTTTTTTTTTTGGTGATTACGAATGGGATCGAAGTAACGTGTTGTAATTTCGTGAAAATTCGTTAAATCGCATATTTTCCGGTACGTTGTAAATTCTGAACGAAGTTCCAAGAACTTCTAAAAGAAAGGAGAAACGTAAACCTGAAATGCAATGTATTCGTCAAGATACGGTATTCTGTGGATTTCATTGGAAACGAAAGGAAAAATCGAATGGTCAGTTCCAGTGCGTCGAACGGAAAAAAAATATTGTGTAAATCAGCGGTAAAGAGAGATAGTGAGACTATTGTCGTGCGATAACTTCAAGAAAACGGTACGTCATGGGTCGCTGTCACGTCGTAATATACACTTGTACATTTAAAAAACGCTTGATAGACCTTAACTCTCTGTACTAAAGCAGAAGAAGAAAAAAACAAGTACGCAAAGATGCAAGAAAGATCTGAAAGAAACGTTTTAGAGGATATAAAATACATTTTCTCAATTGATTGCATTTCCGCTTCTATTAGAATTCTGCAAGAAATAAAAAAAAATGGGAAACCGTGTAAATTAGTTAATTTCGAGTTTTACTATGATAAAATAGTACAGATCTGGAAAGAAATATTTTTCTAATTCGTTTTTAGAATAATCGAAGCAGCTTCGTAGAAGCGATTTAAGAAAATATGAAAAAAAAAAGATTTTCGAGTATAGAAACGAGGAAAAAAAAACTAATATTATCTTGACGACGTATTTCTCAGCATTATGATATTATATTGTATTTACCGATAAATATTACTCTCTTTTTTTTTTCCTCTTTTTCTTAGCGAGTAAATACCGTGTCACAAAAGGAAAAAAAAACAGAGCCGTATCATTCGTTCGTAGATTTTAGATTCGTTTAGAGACACAAACGCATTATTGATTTTTTCAGGTTGTTAATAGCATCACATACACACACACACATACACTCACTCAATCATACACATACATTTCAATGCACAGTTACAAACGAGAAGAAAAAAGGGAAGAAAAACAATGTACGTTATCAACGGCATTAGGATACGCGAAGATTTTGTAATTTGTATAGCGTGTTCTATCGGTTGTCAGTGTTTTGATTACGAATCGATTTCATGTTGTTTAAACGTGTTAGCTGTTGCATTTTTTTTATACGGTCGAATGTGTTTTCTTTTTTCTTTTTTTTTTTTTTCTTTTCATTCGAATTTAAGGACTGACTGCGCGCCTCACGCGTTATTACGCGCGCGACATTCAATTCCAACGATATATAACATATATATATCGAGAAATATTTATGCATATCCCCGGGAGAGCGCCATTTTATTTTCTAAGATAGGTTGTCTGAGTGTATTCACCAAATAGAGATGTTCCTACCTCGAAGACGGTCATCTTGAACAGAGAATCTGAGTACAACAACCAAATTCTAACGATCTTTAATCGAAACGTCGCTAAACTTCTTTGAATGTGTGGTTTAATCTTTTTTTTTTTTTTTTTTTCCTCTCGACAACTTCCGCCGCACCGTACAGTTTTGGCGCGCGTGTGCCCCAGTTTCAGAACCAGTAAATCCGTGATATAGTTAAATAATCGTATAAGCGTAAAACTTAAAAGGAAGAAACACATATACGTTGCTTATTTATTGTAACTAATATAAAAGAAAGAAAAGTTTTTAGGTTTTTACATTCTTAGTATAGTATTATTAGACTGTGTACGCAAATGCGTCCCGTTTGCGAAAAGTGTGACTTTTCTTCTCTGTCGTACATTGTAAAGAAAAAAAAAAAAAACGAATTAAGAATGCTTTATCGTTTGCGTTTTTAAAGTAAGTCGAGACACTTGAGACGAATGATTGAATATTACCGCTTAATATATATTTTTTCTTCTTCTAATAGACTGTGTACGATCGATTTCCAAGAGAAAAGCAGACCTATAGCGATTTATCTTTTTGTGAAACCAAAATGGGGCTATTTGTGTACAATTAGGTCGCGTGAATCTTTGCAACATACGTTGCGAGGGATTTAAATACACGTTTATTAAATTGTTGTGTAATGTAAAACAACACACTCTGTATATTGTGAGGAAACGAATGAGAGAGAGAGAGAGAGAGAGAAATTAATTCTGTAAAAATTGTAAATAGTCGGACACTTACAACTCTATGATAATGAGGCGCGAGAGAAAGGGTGTAAGAACGAATGAGCGAGAATGCGGCGTAGCTTTAGACCTTTCAGTTATCGTAACTGTAAATAGAAAACGGAAGCAAAAACCCCTTTAAGTTGTAAATGTAAAATCGCAAAACTGCAGGTCTAGAGGAGATCCTTTTTAGCTTTAGAGACTTTGAGATAGACTGTGCGCGTACCTTCGACATTGTTTCTGTACTTATAGAAATATTCAGACTCTACTTATAACGATAAAGGAAAAAAACACACGGAGAGAGAACAAAAAAAAAAAAAATGAAAGATAACCCAGCGATTACGCAGGCATATACGATATGTGAACCCCGGTAGTACCAAATTCAAACGGTAATTTTAGTTCTGTCTGGTACAGATTCCTTATATTTCAATAAAATCTTTATTTGAATTTTTGTTCGCGTGCAGTACTTGTTTTCCATCCACTCAAAGCCGAACACAGACATATATGCGCTTTATTTATTACCGCAGCCTCGAAGCCTGACCTCTTTTTCTTTTTTTCTAAGTTTTCCATTTATATTACTATCCAAATGTGTAAATTTAAGGGAGAATAAAGCAACAGTTACTCGAAGAAGTTTCTTCAAACGGAGTATGTTACACGGATGCTAATGTGTTCAGTTTCTTACCACTTTTTT
>NW_017100220.1:1096541-1111733 GCF_001263275.1 Habropoda laboriosa
GGTGTGCAATTTTTGGGAAGTTGAAACAGATATTTAATAAGAATCTTTGATTAAAGGGATAGAAAAGTAGCTGTCAAAATTTAAATGGATTAATCTTATGACGTTATACGTTTGACGTAAATATAAAACCAACTGCTGTTTAAGAAGATTCTCTGTATTCCGAAACTGTCGTACCAACATGAGGTACTCTAAAAGTCGATAAAAACCATATCGCAATTATCGGTACACTTTCTGTAACGTATATAAAATATTTCTAGATGTCGCTGAGATAAAATATTAATCGGTACAGTAGTTGAATTGTACTCTTAATTTGCAATAGGTTTTTAAAATAGCATGTATATTTAATTCTGTTTTTATTGATAGATACTATACGAACAATAGTGAAATTATGTAATGAACATATAAGTTCCTTTTTGAAAAAGATAGGACATAAAACCCTTTTGCTTAAAGTTGTACCCAAGTACTTAGGTATTTTTTTTTAGTACAGTTGCACAAGTGTTCCACGAAGTTTGTTAAAGTGTTTAGAGACAAGACAGAACCATGTGGTTAGTGTTTAGTTTGGTTATTTCAACTTTATCACGTGCAGTTGTCAAAATAAAAATTTTCTACGTTTAGTTTATACTTTAATGTGTAATTGATATATAGACTGTACAGTATTGTAACTATTTAAAAAACTAGTTGGTTGCAAATTACATGACAAAATGCAGATGAAGTTAAGTGCGCGGCGCGTATCTAAAACTATTGAAGTAATAGAGGTAGATGATTTAGTACTCACAAGAAAAGGAGGAGGTAGTATAATTGATCAACGGCCAGTTTTCTCTAATGATGGAGAGTAAGTTTTAATTCAGCATATGCAGAAATTACAGTTTTTTCCAATACTTAAGTATGAAGTATACATTTTGGTTTGAAGTATACATTAACAAAAGGTTGATAATCATGTAGAAGTGTACATTTTGTTGAATTTATCAGTAAAACTACATTTTCAATATTGCTGTTATAAAGTTTAGATAACATTATTAAAAATATAGTACTTTGGTGATTTTGCAGATTATTATATATAGTTTGGAAACATGTTATAAGAGCATATAGTACACAAACTGGAGACTTTGTAAAAGAATTAGAAGCTGCAAGTCATCGGATAGCAGGATTAATTATACATCCTGAAAATCCTAATTTGATTATTGCATGTACAGAGAATGCAGAACTAAATTTCTGGAGTTGTCAAAGTGGCATTATCACAAAAAAATTAGTATGAATATTAAGTGTATTTTTTAAAAGTATAAAAACATGTCTTTTTTCTTCAATGTTTACATTTGTTTAATAACTCTATAATATTATTCTTACAGAAATTAAAGTTTCAAGAAGAACCAAAAATAAAAACTTTTCACATTGTTAATTACAAAACTCACAAAGGAAATGAATTGAGGCAGGTGCTTATAACTTATATTTCCAAATGTAATACAAAAATTTATGTAGCTTTATTTGACTTAGATCATGGAGTTTGCACTAAGTCTATCTGTATATCGTAAGCAAAAGCACTCCTGCATGATATAGATTTACACATATTAAATCCAGCAAGGAACCTTGTTGACAAATTGTATGTACCTTTTATATAATAAAAAGTATTTAAAAAATAATAAAATTAGACATGAAATATTAGAAAATTACTATCACTTTATAATCACAGACACAAGACAGGTAACACAGGTAGGATACCAACATGCATTGCTGGACATCCAGAGGAAGAATGTGTTGCTACAGGAGATTCAACTGGTCGTGTAGTAATATGGAGGAGTTTGTTTCTAACAAGACCTTATACAGCTGTTTATCACTGGCATACACTACCTGTCACAGAAATAGCATTCAGCAAAGCAGGTACAGTACATATCTACATTAATTAAAGTTAACTTGAATTTGAACATATGCAATGATAATGTGAATCATAAAAATTGCAGGTGGTCACATGTATACAGGAGGTGGAGAATGTGTATTAGTAAAATGGGCTTTGGCAAATCCACATAATAAATCATTCCTGCCTCGGTTACCTGCTCCTATTAAACATCTTATTATAGCTCCAGATAATTTATATGTAGCTGTATCTACTTTGGATAATGGTATTAATATTTTTAAGTGTTATAATTTGACTTTAATTTTCTTTTCTAGCTTTTATTTCTGAAATTTCATACTTGTTTGAAATTATAGGCATTGTAGTTGTAAATCCACAAAGGAAATTAACATCTGTAATACAAAATTTCACATGGGGTGTGACTCTATCTTCTAAAGACTTATTTCCCGCTGGCCTTATTGTTGATCCACGTACAAGTTGTCTAGTTTTAAACAGCCGCATGGGACACGTTCAATTTTACAATACCCATACGAAAAGTTTATTATATAATGTGAGTACTTTCATGAGATATAATTCACATAAGATACATATTGCGATAAATATAGCATTTATGTAAATATTGATAAATGTTTAGATAAGTATAACAGCGCAGAATTTTTTAACTCAAGAACGTAGTATAGTTATTGTGAATACGGAAGTTACAAAGATAGCATTAAATCACGATGGTACGTGGATGGCAACTGTTGAAGAACGAAACGATAATGTGTCTTGCATAGAAGTACGGCTAAAGTTTTGGATGTTTGACACCCAACAACAATTGTAAGTATGAAATGTATGTCTTTTTATACGCAGATATTAAAGATTTATGCTATTAGGTTCATATTAAACACATCGATTGAGCTTCCTCACGAGGGTGGTGTTAATGCTTTGCATTTTCAACCCTGTATGATATTCGACGAAGGCGGAGCAATGGTAGTTACAACTGGCAGAGATAAAAAGTTCAAGTTATGGCACCTTGTAGAATCTTCATCTATGTACAGTATGTAAAATTTATGCATTTTATTCGTCTATTATATTGCAATAATCTGACACTAAGTTACAAGATTAAATCTGTTCTAGAGAAAACAAAACATTGGCAATGTCATAGTATAGCAGATTATAGAAATCTGCCTGTTACGGATGCTGGCTTCTCGATAGATGGTTCATTAGTTGGTATTGGTTTTGATTCTAGCGTAACAATGTGGACGCCCGATACCTGTACGTTTAAATGTAGTCTTACTCACAGTCAATATCAGTATCCAGTGAAGTAAGTTTTACAGATTATAATGATTCTAATTATAAAAGCAACATCGGCATTACTATTTCAATTTTGTTAGACGAATCGAGTTTGGAAAACAAGAAGCCTGCCATCTTGTTGTAGCAGCTTCCTCGCAACACATTGCGGTGTGGAACATCCTATCTCTTACTCTAGTGTGGAGTGTGCCTTTAAAAGTAGCAACTCTCACGGCAGATCCAAAATCCATATACATGGCCGTTTTTACAACCAATAATTCATGTAAGTTCATTTGTCCAGAAAGCATATCAAAGCTTATTTTTATATATATATTAATCTGCTTATTTCAGTATATATATTTACACCGCAAAAATCGACAGTCATCTATTCGAGAAGAAATGTTATCGAAACTAATAGTTCTATCTTAGGAGCTGCCTTTGTACCTCATTTACGGCAGAAACGAGATTCTTCTTATGGACAATGGCAACGGAAGTCACAGCTTTTCTTTTTAGATTCTAATCAAGTACGCATTACCAAAATTTTCGGATATTTTTATTGTATCATCCTGTATAATATTTAATGTCGTTCATAGGAATTACTAACACTGGAACCAGAGTCTGAGGTAACGGTCTTCCTTGAAACTTTGTCTACAAAGGCGTCCATGCCCATGACTGTCTTTGGCAATTTAATGGCATCCAAAACTACCACAGACAAGGAATCGACTACTCCGTTTATACATGAACAACTGGGGATATCAGGCAAAGGAATGGTGGAAGAAGTAAGTACATTTAAATATATTTTTATAATTGATCTCGTTCTGAGTAGTGTATAAAGGATTAAACAGGTAGGTGATATACACATTAGATCACCTTTGCGATAAAAAAAATAATTTTATTCTAGAATATATTCTCATTTTATAATGAGATCAGAGAGTATTTATATACACACAGTTTCTCGTACAATATAGTACAAACAATTAATCAGGACACATAGAAGTACAAATAATATCTATAACTTAATACAACATGTTTTTATTGAATTTTTTATCATAGGAAAGTGTGAGTTCTTAATCTCACGAGAAGTTTTATCTGTTTACTTATGTTTTTTCTTCTTTTAATCTGTACAATGTAGAAGATGAATGTGATAGTCTTAGAAATACAGTCTTGAAGTAAGCGACGAAATATGAAAAATTAAATTAAAATCTGTATAAACGATATTGCTCCATTTGTCAACTAAGTCCACGAGTAATTTACTAATAATCTATTGGAATATTATTGTTACATCTCGTCTCGTTTTCAAATAAGTTTCAACATGTGCAGCAGAACATTCAGAACAGCTGGTCGGTGGAACTTGAAGTAAAGTGACTTATTTGTTGTGGTCGTCCATCCGGGATTGCGATGATTTTGTATTTGTCAGTGTTTCCTTCCTAAACGGTAATTCCTACAGCGACGTACTAGATCGAATTTTCTGTAGCGTAGACAGTGCCACTGCGGGATCTGCCGCATGTTCTCGATCGCCTGCAAGTTATACATCTTAAAAAAATAATTGGCTACGTTTAATAAAACTCAAAGAACCATTTGTAAGATGCAACTAATATATAAACAAACTGAACAATTGTTTGCGATAAGAGGAGATCACAATTTAGAGCATTTTTTCTTTCGTTCAATTCAGAATTACACTATTTGCTCAATTATATTTTTTCAGAAGATGCAATTAAGAAAGTAATAATTATCATTTGATAAATTGAAATTACAATTAAAGTTAAACAAGCTTTATTCTGTTTTCAACTTATTTTTGTTTTCAATGGAAAATCACCTTATTCCTATTTTATCACAAATTTTACTGTAAATATTGATGCTTCGTATACATGTATATATTTTTTTTTTTTTTCAATTTCCTTCAAAAACCTCCTAAAATCGTGACCTCCTCTCGCGAGATTAATTACGATCAAACTATCCAAAGGCAATTTTTGCGAACGTGAACTCTGTTTACGGTACCACCTACAGTTCTGTTTGATTAGATATACCAATACAAGTGGAGAAAAGATTGATTTAATAAGAACCGCTCGCGAGCAACGTCCACTCGAGCTTGCAATATTATCGTCGTATGCGTCCCACGTGCTCGTTACAAGGAAAACACGAATTTTATTCATAGTTGTTATTCCCGATGATGTATCAGACGAACTTAAAAATGTTTCCGTGTTTATTGTGTATTTATAGAATCTCACGTATCGTTAATTTCAAATTTAATTCACAATTCAACGTGGACAGAAAAACTTTCTCTTATAACTTGAATATCGATGACCGAATTATGTCATCTCAGGCGAAATTATCGGCACACACGTGTGGTACGTGTACCCTCATATCTATTCGTTCTATTTTGTCAATGCAGACTTGCGCGACCTAACGATAACACTTTCTGATTGCCAGGGAAGCGTGATTTGTTCAATTATCGTGTCGAGTAATTATTTTTAGCAGTAACAAGAATAAACTATCCGGACAGAAGTAATTCAATGTTTATTCAATGAGAGAAATCGCTTCCTTCACAAGTTTCTGGATATTCCTAAATGACACGAGTTCGTGTATAATCATCAGACTGATTCACGTTCGCATCGTTCCTAGACTTGTCTATCCTATCGTTCTTTCTATCGTTTCTACGTGCCTAATTCACCGGGAGGAACGCAAGTTTGCGAGTCAAAGCCCCAACCAGTTGCCCACGCGTTACTTTCAGCACGTGGCTGAGTTTCATGCAAGATCCACACGAAGAAACGCTACTTCGAAACGTTCACGGGAGAAGAAATTGCGAAAATGCTTGAAATATGAGAAATGAAATATGAGGACAAGTATCACCATTCTTAATTAACGAGTTTAAGTAATCGAGGAGGAGAAATGAAGAAATGACTCGTAGATGATTTTCACTATAAACTTTCACTATTTCACCAGAAAGATGAAGTTCGAAGAAAGGTACTTACTATCTCTGGGTTGCTGGCAGGATACGCGGACGCAGCAACCACTAAGAAGAGGACAGCTATCAGGATGCACGACACAAAACTCCACGCTGTTAACTTCATGCCCGAAATTGTCGTTGGATGCTTCCTCTTTCACAAGAAGATTCACTTCAAGAACAGCAGTAACCAACTTGCTTCTTCAGTGAAATGTTTGAGAAATTCTGCCAATCACAAACGTTCCAGGGATTACTTCAATGAGTATCAGAAAAGAATTGCAAGTTGCCTTTACAAGGATTTCAAGATTGGCTTCTATACAAATTTACCTTTTTCTGTTATTTTATTCGGAAACGTACTGAAGAAAACAGACACTGTTCACCAGAGGATGTCTTCCAAAAGAAGAATGTAAAAATATAACTTGTTGCTCGATGAAGAGTGACGAATCGATGAAGAGTCACGGGGGAAGAGTTTCTTGGCTGAGCGTTCAACGTAGGACTGACTTTGGGAAGTGGCCTCGCCATGATTTAATATAGGAGCTGCTTCACCGCACTCCCACCCTCTCACGGCGTTCCAGTTGTCCCTCTGACCTAGGGCATTGGCTTCGGCAGAAAAACCTTCGACACGCGCCGTTCAAGGAATCGTCTCGACCTACCCGGAAATCATTTGATAATTCTTTGGAAAATCGACGAAACATCCAACGTCTAGCTCTCTCGTTCATATGAAAAACTCTAGAGAGATTTCTTTAAGGAAAACCGTCGGAGTCGGAGCATGCATATCGGTATCTTTTTTACGGAAAAGAAAAAAGAGAATCGGTGTTTTGTTTGGTTGCTGATTTGTTTGCTTCTCTTTCAGGGTGATAAGGGTTTCGTGATTGTTCGACAGACTAAGACTAGAAGTGGTTTCATAAATAGACTGTTTGATATCACGGTCACACGCGAGCATTCTCGAGAACAATGGTGATAGTGTCCCGGGGAGGGACGTCCACGTGTGTCGCTGCGAAATTTCGCTGCTTTAAGGCCAATGCAAAATCAATAGGAGTTTCCCTTATCATGAGCAACGAGCCGGTGCAACAAGTAGACCGGAGAGAGAGCTATGTCTTTAAACTGTCCCGTGCGCTCCTCCATGTCTGTCTGGTGGTCATTTGAATGAACGCGATAATATCAGCTTGTCTAAAAGTTAAATCTTGTCCCATTTGGAGACCGCCTTTAGCGTCTGGAGGCTAAGCAAATTAACGATCATCACGAACAGCTATCCTTAAGGCCGCGTGATTGCTAATGATGGCATTACGAAGAAGGCGGCATGCGTTGGATTAATTAATTTTAAAGGATCATCTATAAATACTTTGCCTTTGGCATTTCTTAAGTATTTATTTGGTGCGTTAGAAGTAGAGGATTTTCTTTTTGTGATAAATGGAAAAGGATTTGACTGATTTTTTGACGTATACACATGCAGAATCCATATGTGATATAAATATTGGAAGTAGGATTTACATTTATGACATATTTTTTTATTCAAAATCCAGACAGTGTGTCACAAGATTTTTTTAACAATATTTTTAAACATCTGTAGAAGTGTCCTGAAACATATATTGGGGCAGGCATTTGCAACTTTAAAGGTGTCTTAGATGACGTCATGAAAGTGGACGTAAAACGTCGTAGATGGTAATTAATTACATACGTCTACGTCATTACTTACAGTAAACGGATATCCGCTAACTCTCTGCTTTCGTTCTTACTCTACAAATTGCGTCAGTTCTGTGGAATCGCAGAGACTTAATTGTTTACCAGCCACCTCGTCACCGTTCCTTTTTACGTTTCATATTGTCCCAGAGACATATAGCTAATTATTAAGTATTTCTTCCTTAATATCTTCCTAAATTGAGGTATACTTTCATATATACCTATAGATGTATATTTTTATACCATATTAATTCAACCATTTCGTATTACTTTTCTTCAAATTCTACGCTCTTCAAACATTCTCCATGTATTGATTCACTTCATTATCCATTCCAGTTTATCAACAATTTATTTTGTAATCCACTGTTACCTTCCTCTCAATATCCCTGAGTATAACAACACACAGACACTCACACATACACGCGCACATTTTCTCTGGGAACAGTGATAGATCGCTTGCGAAGCGGAGAGCTTCCGTCTTAATTAAGTTTTCGATACTTCCAAGAGATTAGCGAGTAGGAACTCAAAGTTCCCAACGGGCAACGAAGAAGAATCAGAACTTTCGACAGTACGTTCCTTTATTCACTCTCGTTACGGTGTACAATGGAGAACGGTGGTTTTCAACGTCGCTCCGGAATTGTTTGCAAATGTTCCGGTAAAACCAGGTCAGGACGAACCTGTTGGGAAGCTAGGAACAAAGTCTTATCTCCCGCGGGAGCTGTCCTGATTGTTACGTTACCTATTAATAAAATCGTATTCTCTCTATGTGTAGGTCTGTATCGGGACGAACGTTGTATCTAATCTTGTTAGATTGTTTTAAACTAGTGGATGCTCTCTTGTAAACTTGAACGCGCAATACTATTATTTCTCTGTGAATCGATCTTTCTTTGATTGTATTTATTACCTTATATATATATTTAACCGAACATTAACTTGAAGAATACAATACACCAAGAGATTTTTTTCCAATGTTTTCACTTGAAACATAAAGGAAACAATTTTTACAATTCTAATGTTAATAAAGTTAGTAAAAGAAAAAAGAAAACAAATATTTTTACTATATGGTGTACAGTATACCCCCATCAAAAATTGATGTTAGCATTCTAGGATTGAAATAATACCACTATTAACTTATATTTTTAATGTAAGAGACATTAATCTGTATTCTGTTATTGTATTTCTTTTCTTTTTTTATGTAAACGAGTATTTTTGAAACTTTTAAAGTTTATTTTAAAAAAGAATACTTTTTTGAGGTACTTTAAAGAGTATCTTAATGACAATTGATTGAATGAACATCTAAGGAGCACTCAGTGAGTATATTTAGATATTTCCCAGTAATATTGCTTGTTTTCTGCTTTGATGAAACATGCGTCTTTTCTGGCGAATCACTGGTGAAAACTAGTGTGTACCGAGAAGAATATTCGTGTAGGTTGTAAGAGACGCGTCAACCTAGATCTGAAGTAGAAGATTACAGGAATTGCAGAAATTTTCGTTCGGGGGTGTGCCTGCGTCAGCCTTAAAACTAATTAACTAATCGGACGTCGCGAGCGTCATAAATGTGACTGAAGTAAACGCGCGTCAAATATCGCGTGCATTTTTTTTCCAAGTATAACTCCTCACTTACCATATTCTTACTAATTTTTTATCATCCTTAAGTCATGGTTCTATTTTTTTTTCTTTATGACACTCTTAGAAATATTTTATTTATCTTTCAGCTCCTCAGTGTCTCATCTCACACTTTGCCACCTATGAAGATGCTCTGTGCATCTTTTATTACATCTTTACTGACTACATCTGTATCTAAAAGTCAATCAACAGATGACAAGAACGAAAGGTAATTTAATGTGAACATTAAAAGGTCATCAGATGCAAATTAGTGTTTCGAACTTTTTAAAAATATCTCTAAAGTATAAATTTGTTTTAAACAAACTGCAATGCTAACGCTAATTTTATTTATTTATTTATTCCTTTTTTCTTTTTTCTTTTTAGAGATGATCCTATTACGATTGATGAGGAATCAGGTGACGAGAGCGAGGAAGAACTATCAGGACCAAGAAAACGCGAAAATCCACCTATAATTGAAAACGACGATACAGACGAAAAGAAAGTACAACTTGTTGACCACAATTGGTCTTTTCTGTCGACGATACTACCAGATCAAGAAAACTCTGAACATTCTGAACGTTGATAAATAAAAAAATAGATAGACACCAATATTTTTTTTAATTGTGCCTCATTTTAGGATATTAAAAATCAAATTCCGTTTGTTTACATTATTCTCATTATCAATAAATTCATTATTTATAAATTAGTTGAAGCAAAAAATCAAATTTTTAATGAATTGATTAAATGAATACAGCCAGATACGAGGAGACACGTACATTTATTTCTAATACGTGTTATTAGACAATACGTGTTACTATTACATGTTACTTGACAAATACAATGTCTGCGTTCATGTATATTTATCTATATAAATATTGTACATAAACCGAAATGTCGTGTTACAATGAACTTCTGTTCAAAACTTGTGCTAAGGTGCGAGTGAAAAAATTTATCACTAGTCTCAAGAAACTTTTTTACTGTTATGTCGGTTTCGGTAGTTTATCCAATCGAAAACTAAGCTCGACCAATTCAGTAATAATCTCTGTTAATCGCTTACAATACATTGGGTCAGTTTTCATAGCATTAAGTACGGGCTCGTTTCTATCCTTAAACTCGAACTCATAATAACTGTTAGGCTCGTTCAGAATTTTCGCGCTTACTTCCTCGTCCATCAACACAGTTTGAAAATATATAACCGCAGTGATGACAGCAGCTAATCTCTGTTCCTCTATTCCTTGGATCAATTCAGACCAAGGTGGAACTTCCACACAGATTGATTTTGTCGAGTTCAGAATCTTACACAGCACACTATAGTAATGCTTCAACATAGTCTCTTCCCAGGTTACTCTAAAATCACGGTCAGCGCAGAGATAGAGGAACTGTATCACGTCATGCGCCAGAGGAGAGTACCTCAACAATTGAAAATCTACCAACAAACACTTTAGAGGTAGAGTATTACTGAACATCATATTATTTCCCCATAAATCTCCATGACTAACTACGTTCCTTTTTGTAGATGACGTCTTCATGGCTGGAAACACTTCTTCACATGCTTTTGGTATTAAACTAGCATCAAGACCAAGATGTTCAGCGATAGCAACTGCTGCATTCACGCCGACATTGAACCACGTTCTAGTTTTCCCAGTTTCAGAGAAAGCATTCTCCATGAAGACATGTGGATACATCTTCTTCAAGGACTTTCCAAGTCGTGCTTCCGCCATCAAAGAGGACGCGTGTAAGCTGGCTAAAGTTGTCAAAGCAGAAACAATGAGTTCCTTATCGAACAACTTGTTCCTCAATGAATAACCCTTTGCACCCAAGTCTTCAAACACAAGCATGTTCTCTTTCACCAAGTAACAGGTCGCCGTCCACCGTTCATGTTTGTACTCGTGGTAAAATTGCGGAACTATGTCACGATAGAAGATTCTCTCCTTCAGAAAGACACATTTGTCAAGTACGTATTCCGCTTGAGTTGGTACATCGTACGGTACAACTTTAACGAAGAAGGACAACAATTCCACTCCATTTGCGGATTTTACTTCCACGCAGAGCCTCTGATGGGACCCTAGAAATCCAAGCTTCGCGTCTGAATAGGATTCCAGATAGAACTTTTGAACATCTGCTTCAACGCCTGTCGCATCTTTCACTAAAGCTCGCACCTCTTGAAGGGTCAGCAAATTGTGATAAGCATTCACAGCAGAGCACGGTTTCTTGTCGTTCAAACGTTCCGGCGCAAGTCGAACCTCTAGCTCTGATTTGGACATGGTTCAGGAAGTAAATATATCATAACGTGCGATACTCTCTTTATATGAGGAGTCAAGTACAGCGTGATTTTCAGTTGTATCTATAATATGTTTACAAATCGACTACTCCTGCTTCCTCTCGCATATGCATATTTACCGACAAACAGCTCTACGATAAAACGGCAACGGAACACAAAGAATCGCACACCACGCCGTTAGAATGGTGTTACGATCGAACACGTGCAAAAAATCGTAAAGTTTACTCTGCTCTTTCATTGTAGCAAAGAAAGTGTCCAAAGCTCATATAATAGCTATTTATAACGAAGAAAAATAATAGCTGTAAGACGGGCATAAATCAATTCCTATGTACGTGTCTTAATACTGTGATCCGAGAAAATATGATTTCACACTATTTTATCTCGACGAATGAACAACCAATAAGGTATCTCGAAGATGCTTAAGATACTGGCACCCATAAAAAGTCCAACTGCGCTTCCTATTGAAACTAAAAATAATAAGATTCGTTTGTAAGAGAAACAAGATGAAACATTACAGCATCGTGTTATGCTTCGACAAATTTCGAGAGCACATAAAGACACCAAAAATATTAAAAGCGCTCTGCACAAACATAAGCTTAGAAATGTTGTTTTCATAATACAGCAAATTACTTCTCTGCTTCAGTTTACATTCGATATCAGAGGTGAAAATTTTCCTGCGAGATAATCACAAGAATTCAAATGTTGAACAATTGATACTGGTTAAAAATGAGGTGTAATGAGTAATTCTGCAGACTATTTGAAGTTGTAAATTGTAAAATCTGTAAATATCTTTACTTCAAGCAAACAAACATTTTATTTTTGTTTCATATCAAAGAATAATCTTAATAATTTTAATATATTGTTTGATTAACGTAGTAGAATCTTTCTTTTACTTTATTAACAATACTAGATTTTTCTATTGTTTATGAACTTAGCTTGTATGATTATGTCTATATAGTATCTAACCAGGTGTCTTTACATGTTTTCCTAATTTCTTTACTAATGCCGGAAGCATAACTCGTTTAATAATGAAAAGAATTACAAAAGAAGTATCTTTGTTTGTTTCTATACTTTCATAGAATAACTATGTTTAATTCAAACATGTTTCGACTAAAGACTTTTACCTACAACGTCCAACAGATCATTCGCCACGTATCGACGGTACCTCATCGTTGGATGTGAAAGCAAAGTAAAATGAAGTCGAGCGTATGTGCTATTAGGAGCATCATACTCAGAAGGCTCCAATCGGTTTCTACAATATAAAATACAAGGTGCTCAGATTCTGAAAGCTTCTCTTATTTTATTATTCTTTAATACTTCAATTCTTATTCAACCCCACACATGTTTTCAAGTAGATTTATTTACAAATTAAGGTGAACCACTCTGTTTCATGCAAAAGCTCAAGTAAAAGCGTAATTTTCATAAGATCCGTACGCGATCACGCCAGTTCCCTCGCAATTCGGAAAGCAGTATTCATCTTTGAGCGCCTGCGACGTGATATTCGTCTTACTGGCAATTATGCACAGTGTCTCGGTGGCATTGCAAACTCTCGCCCCTCGTGGTACGAAATAATAAAAATGCACACAGCCGCATAACTTTATCATCTGCTCGATAATTACCTACATATACCGGATCACGTTTAATTCATTAGCGTTACAAGATTATAAATTAGAGTTTCTCCGACAATGAGATGGATTTATATATTCCAAAGAGCAATCGTATATTCATGATAGAACGGAAATGTTGACGTACTTGGAGATAGCATGAGTCAATACTGTAAATGTCAAATAAATCGTTCCTTTGCGCTTCGTAGTAAAAATAGCAGTTCCTATATTTGATCGCGACATGTTTCACGCGATCCTCGTTAAACGTGTCCTCCATTGTAAACTCGACTCGCGTCGTTCTACCAGCTTTTATACGTGTGTCGTCCTTTTCCACGTTACTGAAAATCGGTAGCTGAAGATTGTTCATGATGTGCACCTAAAATCGTATAATGTTTATATAGTCTTTGTTTTCTTATTTAATAAAGCAGTTGGCATAGTAAAATGTTTGTGTATTAATAATGTAACTGTGTTGGTAATAATGTTCTGTAGCATTTAATTTAATTCCATGAAAATTTTAATACTCAGAATATTAAATAATATGTAATATTCTTATTCCTGAGTATGTTTAACAAATATTAAATTCTAGATTCTCATATTAACAGAAATTTTACAGTCGCTAATTGATCATCCTAAATATATCACGAGCTGCTTGATCCTTATCACTTTGTGCTTCTTCAAAAATTTTTAATGATTCACAAACATCATTACAATATGTGTGTAAGTGGCTTATATGGTAATATCAACGCATTATCGGACAACTGCTAAAGCTCATTGACAAAACCGCGCAAAGCATTGTCGGAAGGGAGGAAAGCCTCAGACAATATGAATTTAGATCCTCGTTGTGTTTATTTGTTTGCTTTTCTTTTTAAAGAGTTCTTTATTATATGCGTCGCTGTATTTCTTTTGGGGTAGCTGTAATCTCTCGATCAATGCTTTCTTTTTTGGGACACCCCGTATTGTTTTCAAAACACCAACTCCATCTAGTTAATTACTAGCTAAAATTATCGAGGCAAAGTAAACTTTATCGAATTATCGACTAGTAATAATGTCATTATTGCAAGAATAAATACGAACTGTAAATCCAGCGAAAAGATATTTCTTTATTTTTGTATCCAAGTGAAGATCAATGATCAGATCGCCGTATTGTACGGTGCGATTCACGAAGAAACGCACGTTAGGCTCGCCTTGTTTGTTCTTTAAATGGAACGTGTTCATAGCGATACAATAACCGACACCAGTTTTCTTCAATTCCTGGAATTCAGCGCAGCAATTGAACTTCATCTCGTTCCACGTGCATTCCGTCAACAAATCAGTGCAAGGAACGCGCATCTGCGATAAATAAACGGAGCGTTATATATTTGCAATACTTCAATTTCCTTGTTGCTCGATAAGCGTGATGTATTTAACTAAACGGAAAAATATTCAGTGGAAAATTGTACGTGAAAATAATTTATGGACGTATTTCACGAGAAAGTGAAATTACAATTCTTCACCTTTTCGTATAGAGACAGGAGATCTTCCGAGGATGACTGAAGAAACTTAGCGTTGGTGAAATTTGTGAACAATCCCGGATTCCTGAGAAAAATTGACTTGTAATGATCGATAATATATCGATAATATCGATTAATATTATCGACGCAGTCAGTGATGTTTATTTTGTTTTCACTTATTTTTATACCTTTAAGCATTTCGTAATTCAACACACCTTTTGAAATATTTTCCGATCGCCGAATTGGAGGTAATGCAAAAAATAATTGTAGGAAATGGTGCCTCCCAATCGAGATACGTTGTGTCGGTGGTTAAAGCAACACGATACTCAATATAACTCTGCACCACGTTATTAATCATATTTGCACAACCGTACCAAGATAATGCACAAAAAAGCAACCAAAACAATCTATAAATTAATTGACGAATCTTTCTTATTAAAGATGTGACAAAAAGTATAAAATTCCTACGT
>NW_017100220.1:1111762-1114700 GCF_001263275.1 Habropoda laboriosa
TGTGAATAGTAATGAATTTTAAATACGTATTTACCTTTCTGCGTACGAAAGCTGATCGTCCACAAGATATTTAATACCATGTATACTAGAATTTTGCAAATATTGTTTGATAATTTTCCACCACCAAGTGAATTTTAGCCTCATTGTTACATCTAAATACTAGATTATACGAACAGAGCGGCTTAAACTGCTTTTGTAACCGTAAATGAATCGATTTGTCATAATACAAGCTTATAAATTATACAAAATTTGATTTAATCTTCAATGCTTACACAACTTGTTAGAAAGCATGATCTTTATGATTATTTTATTATGTAGACTAATTTTATTTCGTATTTCATTTCATAAAAAGGACAAGTATCTATTAAAGTAAGTATAAACAAATTCTATAAATGCAAGAATTTTTATTAATACTTTAGTTGCTGTGCAAAACTTGAGTAAAAAGAAAATTATTGAAATTCGAAAGTAAAATTAAATAAAACATATTTATATAAATTATTTATAATTTTAGTATTTTTATTTTCGTTTTATAAACGTCTCTTTAAATTAATACAAGGATTCGCCTGTAGATATACTCGCAAGATGCCGGTAAAAGCGCGCGATTACTGTGCTTTTTAAGGTTAGCAGGTTTCTTCGGATTGTACTATAAATTTTATTAATTTGTTACTGATTTTAAACCAAATAATTGATAATACGTTGAATACACTGTAAATTAAAAAAATGGGAAGATATTTTATAAAGTTTTCATATCTTGGTACACAATACAGGTATACCTCACTGTAATTACACGTGCTTTTCTCTAATCTGTCGGTGACTTACTTTTTTTATTTTTACTGTTGCTATAAGAACATATTTTGAATGTACATTTTACACAATAAATTGGATAATATTTAAGATTTAAAAATGTAACCTTTTATAGTGCGAAATTTGAAATATATGAAATATGTATTTATATACAAAATTATAGTACTGATTACATGTATTTAGGGGCATGCAAAAAAATATAATTCCAAGGGAAGGTAATATTCTAATGCATGATACAGATACTATTCAAGGTACTTTAGAAACTGCTTTAACAAAGATACTTCCAAAATGTACAAAATGGCCAAAGCTAACTTGCTCTAGCAGGTAAGTAGTTTCACATATGATTGATTTTATTTAATAATTATGACAAAAAATTTACAGAACAGATAGTGGTGTACATAGTTTATGTAATACAGCTCATGTTGATATAGAAAATAAGTTGGATTACATTTATAATCCCCACGAAGTACTAAAAATTGTGAATCGACATTTAAATCATAGCAGTCATGATATTAGGTAATTAAATATTTAATATCACCTATTTTTTATCTATATGAGTAATAACTTCATATATTATTTTAAGGCTCTTGGAATTTATACCAGTGAACAAAAATTTTCATGCAAGAAAACTTGCAAAATCTAGAACTTACATCTATAGATTTGGAAAGGCTAAATATGACAATGAACATAGACTTCCTCTGGCAGAAATAAAACAATCCTTTCATCTTAGGTATTATTTACATCTGTTAAAAGGTAGTTTAATTTTTTATATTGTTTATTACTTCATCACCATTTTATCTATTTATTGCAGTGCAGAAAATTTTGACTTTGAAAGAGTAAAATGTGCAATACAACTTTTTATGGGGTTAAAAGATTTTAGAACATTTAGTGCAAAAAATAATTCATCAATACCAATTAATTATGTAAGGCAACTAAATAGTTTTACCTTAGAAAAAAGTAATCCACTTATGCCATATGATCCCCTATCTGAAAACTATGAATACTGGCATTTTGTAGTCTCAGGAAGGTCCTTTTTATATAATCAGGTATATATACATGTATATAATATAATAGATATTAATGTTATTAATTTTCTGTAGATGTTATAGATAATTAATACATTTTTTTGTAGGTTAGACGAATGGTAGGTGCTTTATTAGCTCTAGGGGTAGGCAGAATAACAGAAAGAGATATAAATATAATGTTACAAGTTCCTGGACATCATAATTGGCTTACAAAAATAAGCATGGTTCCACCACGTGGTTTATATCTTGTGAATATAGAATACTGTCAAGAAGAATTAGATAAATATACTATAAAATATAAATTATCTTCTGACAGTGAAAGAGTTGAACCAATAGAGGCAAATGAAATATAATATATATTTAGAAATTAACATAAACATTACGCAATAATTTTAATTAATTTAAGTTGTTACATTTCTCCTCAAGTTACATTTGTAGTTTGACAATGGACTTAAACAGTCTAATAAAAAGTAAAAAATTACACTTAAAAGCTTGTAAAACTATTGTAACGAACATGCTTGGTCAAAAGTATGAAGAGATTAATGGAGAAAAGAAAGAATTACCCCCTGGAATACCCTTTGTGATAGATAGTAAACCTGATTTAGAGATTGCATGTGTAATGCCTGGATTATTTCTAAGTTCGCAAGATCCTGTTGTATGCAAAGAGCTTTTAGAAAAATACGAAATTCGACATATTTTGAGCATAGGTATTGTCGCGCCTGTAAAATTTAATGATATGAAATATTACCATTGTGATTTGTTAGATGTACCCGAGTCGAATCTACTTATAGCAGTGAACGAATGTATTAAAATCATACACGAAAATCGTAATGAAAATATTCTTGTACATTGTAATGCTGGTGTATCACGTTCGCCAGCCATCGTTATTTCTTATTTAATGGCTCTTGAAAATATATTTTACGATGATGCTTATAATAAAGTAAAAATGATAAGAAACTGCATTAAACCCAATGAAGGATTTGTAAAACAATTAAAAACATTACAACTCCCGTTTGTATTATAATAAGTAAATATCAAACATTAATACATTGTCTTAGAATTTATTTGAAGATACTGTTGTAAATAATAAAAGAAAAAAATAACACTGT
>NW_017100220.1:1114805-1115058 GCF_001263275.1 Habropoda laboriosa
ATAATTACAATTATTTTGTATTTATAATTCATTAGAAAAGGTACATTCATGCACAGCATCTATCAAATTTTTAGCCACAACTAAGCATATTAAAATTGCTAATTCTGGCATTTTGTATAAACCATGCATTGGAGATGACATTTAAGTCGTCGTACCAAGTAGTTTTATAAAAATTACTGTAAATCTAAAAAATATAGGTGAATTTCTGTATACATGATAGTATCTATTACTTTATTTGTGATAGTAGTATATT
>NW_017100220.1:1115119-1120055 GCF_001263275.1 Habropoda laboriosa
CAATTGAAATGAGCTGTCTTGAAGAAAATAGACAAGGCACTTGAACCGAATATCTTTTTCTTAGCTAGTTGGCCTCATAAATAGTAGAATGCAAAAATTTGCACATCATACAGCAAACAGTAAAATAGAAAGAATAAATAAAATCAGCTATTCAAAGAATATGACGTATCGCTTTACATTATAAATATCCATGATTCTTTTCTTTCAATGACACCAATGATTTCGTGTCTTTTCGCCACTGCATAAAAGCAGTACAAAAATAGCAAGGCCTTCTAAAGATTATGTTCCCCCAATGCACATTTAATAATCACTAACCTTTCTGCTTTTCTTAAACCCAGCATTTAATATACATGATCATTTAGGTTTTGTTGGCAGATTTGCTCGCCTTATAGCGCACTGTAATTTCAAGAGTATAAAGCGATCTTATTACCATACTAGTTACGTAAAAAGCAGGAAATTATATTTAGGAACGTTTTCCTTAGAAAGACCTTAAAGCTTCACGTTTCGCAAAAGATTTGTATAGACTCTAATATCATCATAATATGGTTCAAAAACAATTCCACTTAAGTCCAACACAACAAAAAATGCAATTTATATGTACAAAAAATATAAATAAATTAACAAAACATTATGCTTGGGTAAACGCAAACGCGTTTAGCCATGCAATCTATACGGATAGAGACAATCTGAGAAATATATAATATACACAAAAATTAGTTCCTACGAAGCCACAGTCTTAAGTACAACATATCTGTACCTGAAAGGCATATCAGCAGAAATAAAAGTCATGAAGAAATCAGATGTTTCGTTACGAATGAAATTACGCGCAATTTGCGTCTGACTGTATGTGTGAATATTCCTAACATGGCAATCAACTTAAAATCATGCGTTACAGTTACAGATACATAGGTAATTAGTACATGAACTGTAAATATAAACACCATCGTCAAACGTTATGTAGTAAACCAGTATCAGAGTCCAATAGAGTGGCCAGGTCGTATGCAGCAACATCAGTAATGGAACAGGGAACCACCTAGCACTAATGTGTGTACCCTTTTGTATCGTTTGTCAGAGGAAAGTTATTATATATTGTTACCTTATACTTTTCATCGATTTTTACTCTATTTAAGTATTAACGTTTTACACCCCAAGGACCATCAGGATTGGTCACAGGTATGTGAGAAAATCCAGCAAATTGTGGAAATTCTACAACGCTAGCAGTGTTTGGGGCGCTTTGTTGTTGCTGTTCCCAAGGTCCTCCTTTCACTACAAAGCCGGAATTCCCGGAATTTCTTTCATCGCGTTGAGGTGAACGCAAATTTTCACGATGTTCATTTTCTATAACGTCCTGAATCTACAATTTAACAAAATTCATATCATTAAGTAAGAATTTTTAAATTGCACTTACAGACAATTTTTAAGATAACAAACATATTCTAAGATAAACTTACATATTCTTCCTCCAAGTTCAATAAACGATCCTTTGCATCAGCTACATTGTCCTCTGTACCCACAATTGTCACAATATTGGGATCGGAATCGGTTTTTCTTGGGAATTTAATATCCACTTTAAATTCGTCCATTATTTTACGGATATTTCTACCCTTTGAACCAATTAAACGTGAATGCACAGCAGCGTTTATGTTTACTTCTTCTTTTGTCAAGCCATTCTAATAAAAATAAGATACTTTGTCAGTAATTATCAAATTTTAAAGTAAAATATACATGGTGACACAAGTAATAAACTTACCAATTCATTAACAATTTTCATGATATCATCTCGTGCACTACAAGCATTCTTTTCATAACCAGTGATTGTAATGATATGTTCTTCAGGATCACCTTTACGTGGAAAGTTTATTTGAACATCATGATCACTGCGTATTTTATTAATCACGGCTCCTTTTCGTCCAATTATCTTTGGATGATATTCTGGATCAACTTCGATCTAAAATAATACAAATTACGTATATCATTTCTAAATGTTAATTTATCAGCATAAATGAATTTACCTTCAGCTCAAATGATTTTAAAGCTCTATCTTGTCGTTCAGCTTCCAATGCTTTGCACTTATCAAGAATAGCTTGTTTCGCATTTTCAACACACGAAGGTGTTCCGGAAATCTAAATAAAATATAATATTACTTATTGATGTTATGTTATATCATTTTCATATTGCACATTACATTTTACGTACCTTAATATAATCAAGTTTTTCTTCTGCTGGAGATAACATGATATGAACATCATATGTATTCATTAGTTCTCGTACATCACGACCTTTTTGACCTATTATAGAACGATGAAGATCAAATGGCACCTCTACCTAAAAAGGATATTACAATTCACGTAACTATTTTGTATTCGATGGTACCTAAATTTATTAATAAAAATACTAACTTCTATCGTAATCGGTACAAGATCAAGCAGCGCTTGTTTTGCAGCTGCTACATTCTCTGGCTGCCCAGTAATGCGAATGATATCACAAGCAGGAACAGTTTCGGCAACTTCTCCATTCTCACCATTCATTTGTTCAGTTACACGTTGTTCGTCTAAAATAGGAACATATCAATGAAAAATCGTGTAATTTCTTGTTAAAAGAAAATAGTATACACTGACCATATGTGTCTCGATCAGGGAATTTAATTTGTACATCATACTCAGATGTAATCATTTGTACTTTACGTCCCTTTGCTCCCATAACTGTACGATGATGCTTTTGCGGTATTATGCATTCTTCGGTTACCATAGATTCCTAAAAGATAAGGCACATTTAAACAATTCATTCATAAAATAATTGAGATTAGAAGAAGTAATAAGGATAAATATTAAAATATTTACCAATTCTTGTACAATTTCCCTCATTCGTTGCTTCGCCGCTTCTATGCATTCATGTGATCCCTTTAAAATTACCCGATCACTATCGACGCCAGCTCTTGGAAATGAAATTTGTACTCCACCACATTCATCTGCAATACGATGTAATACACCACCCCTTCGAGCTACGAAATGTCTGTGATGCTTCGGATCAATACGAATTTCACCTTCAGTAATATTATCCTGTAAAACAGATATAGTGTAAAAAATAATTTGATTTATACAATGAAAAATACTTTTAATTGAAAACAGATGTTAACATAATTAAATATAATGTGGAAGGCGAAATATAAATTAAGGAAAGCAAACGTTTTGGACTAGGTGACTGTTCGAGGTTTGATCGATAATAAGTATATTTTATTAGGTGTAAAAATTAATTGGATACCTTTTCTTACAAACTTCTATGGAAGACGACATACAAATCAATGTCAGGTTCAATATCGTCTCCTTTTTGTACTACGCTATTCGAGCCAGTGGAGGTCTTTTTATTGACGCGTTCCTCTCCCAAAAAAGCGGTTCATAGGAGTTCATAGGAATTCATAGGAGTCCATAGGAGTTCGAGGACCTTTAGCTTTTCCCACGAACAGCCTCAACGGATTTTGTTACAAATAAATACGCGTGAATCTGTTTACATTGCATGGCTTGACCCGCGGACGATTGGTGCTGTTATGCCATTGACAACCGCTCGCGAGTCTCTGATTTGCTCGCGGGTCGCCGACTTATGACAATACAAAATGCCTACAATAATAGTAAAGACTTACAATTTCGCTAATTGTGGCTTCAAGTTCAGCTTTAGCTTTTTCAACGGCCTCTTTTTTTCCCATAATAGTAATCACTTCTTTATCTTGATCTTCTTCCGTTGGGAATATGATACGTGCTCCTGTAGATTCTCTTATCTGGAATAAATGAAAAGCAATATTAATTAATATATAATTGCATAGTGTGATACATATTATTAGGTAACTGATGTATGGACCTTCTTAATATTGGCACCATTCTTTCCAATAAGAAATTTGTGATGTTGCACTTTGGCACGAACTTCAGCTGAATAACTGGACAATTGTTTCTCAGTTGTAAGTTCATGCAACTGTTGTTTCGCTTTTTCAACGTCTTCCTTTGGCCCTTTAATAGTTACCTACATACAGCATTTGTATATTTATATTAATATTTGTATTTTTAATCTTAATATTTCCAAATTATTTTTTATTTATTAAAGTCATTCACCTTATCACTTCGGCTTTCTGCTGTAGGAAATTTAATTGCAACACCACCGCAATCTTCCATGATACAATGAATTAATTTTCCACCAGTACCGATAAGAGAGTTATAGAATTTTGGAGGAATTACTATTTCATCCGTAACAATATTGGCCTAATGGAAAAAGATTATTTTATAAAAATAAAAATTAACAATTTCATATTTTTATAACAATGTACTATGTACTATGTTACCAATTACCAATTCATTTTGTATTTTTTGAATCATTTCTTTAGCTTTTTCTACATTCTCCTTTTTGCCTGTAATAGTTATAACATCGCTTTTCTCACCTTCAGCGGGTAAATCGATCTTAGTTTGTGTTTCTTCTCTGATCTAAATTGCACAATTCAAATAATAATCATATTCAATATTTAATATTTTATATATACAGGGTGTCTGTTTTATCTCAATACCGCGAAATATCTTTTAAGGAAGTAATGTTAGGAAAAAAATGTTTTAACAAAAGTTGTTTGGTATGGAGAGGGACGTTATGTGATGTAAATATTTTTTTTGTACCGGGTATGGTGGTGGAGATTTTAAAGTCAGTTTAATTTTTTTAAATGGAATGCTACATTTTTTTATACATAATATGATAGTGTATGTTAAGACGAATCTAACGAGGTGCGAACAAAGTCATTTCCTTTGATAAAACAGACAGACGCGACAGTGAGGAACGTATGGTGGTCCGGCTCCCGATTTTTCGCAATTTTACGACCTTCCATGACAGGAAATGACTTTGTTTGGACTCGTCTTAACATACACTATCATATTATGTATAAAAAAATATAGCATTCCATTTAAAA
>NW_017100220.1:1120134-1122978 GCF_001263275.1 Habropoda laboriosa
AATACTCACTTTACGAATATTCACTCCACCTTTTCCAATGACAAACTTATGAAACTGCTTGAAAATAGGAACCTCTAAGACATAGTTATTTTCATTCAGTTCTTTCACTAATTTTGTTAAATATTTATGGCACTTATCTACGTCTTCTTTGGGCCCTCTAATTTTCACTATGTCTCCTTTCTCACCTGGAAACAAAGAATTCGTTTAACTATCTTTTTTAACTTTCCTACATTCTCGTTTTGATACACGCTACCTATAACAGAACTTTTCTACAATTACAATATTTATACCTTTATATAGAAGATATGAATTTCAAAAACATGATTTTATGTACCATAATTTTTCAATTAATCTTCAAAATTACGATCTCTTATATTTAATAAATAAAACTTTACTACAATACAAAATGATAAATATGACCTGCACTCTAAAAATGCACACTGAGCTCTCATTGGCAATATGCCAACAAGGGCCGAGGTCTTTCAAATGTTTGTACCTGGCATAAATCCGAGTTCTAGTTATTGCATATATCACGCTACATACCTGGACCAGGAATAGTAATCTGTACTTGATTAAACTTATCTCTAATTTCTTTAATATTATCTCCTTTATTTCCGATAATACTAGGATAATAACGATGATCTATTATCACATCCTTCTCTTTTTCATTTTCCAGTTTTCTCACCATTTCTACTAATTCCTATAATAAATTAGAATTAGAAATAGTTAAAAGATATGAAGTTTAGATTATGTAGTATTTATAGCATATAAAATAAGTAAAACGAACCGTTTGAGCTTTGAGCACACCAGCAAGGTTTCCTTCAATACGAATTACATTGCTACCATCATTTTCGGAAATATTAATTACAACACCTGTTACTTCTTTTACACGATTCACTGTTAAAAAATGAAATATTATAATTAAAATTTTAGTATATAATAATTAAATTACATATACAAAGACTTACCATTACATCCATTCTTTCCAATAATATGTTTATAAAACCTAGGATCAACGTTTAATTCTGTAAAAGTGAGTTTCGATATAAGATCAGTAGCCATTAATTGAAGTTCGTTTTGTGCTTTTTCTACTTCTTCGGGAGGACCTTCGATCTTGATTTTATCTTCTTTTCCAGTGAATTCTACGTTCACTTTTGGCATTTCTTGTGTAATACGTTTAATATTAACTCCCTTTCGTCCTATTATATACTTATGAATCCAAACGGGTGCTTTCACTACAGCCGTGCGAACACTGTTCGCTTTCTCATATACTTTGTTCAATGCTACAATATTAAATTAATAAACACTAATGTATATATGAATATATATTTTTTAAGAATTATAGATAAACAATCACCTTGACCAAGCTTCTCTTGAGGTCCACGAAGAGTTATAGTTCCTGTAGGGGAATCTGATGCAGGCATTTCTACACTTACACCAGTTACTTGTAATATTTCTGCTATTGTACTACCACGTGGACCAATAACATATTTGTGCTGAGATTTTGGAACTTCAACCGACACTGTTGTACACCTTTTTTCCTAAATCAAAAATTCAAGTTTAATTCTGAAACATATAAAAACTATTTTCCATTGAATAATAATTTTTATTCAAATACACATACCATGTCTCTATATATGGCTTCAATTTTTTGTGTTGCTGCTAGGACACCTTCTTTTTCACCAGCAATAGTGATTTCATCTTCTTGCACAGAAGCAGGGGGAATATTAATTCGAGCACCAGTTTCTGCCATCATGGCATTGAGATTCTCATTGTGTGCACCATGTATAAAGGGGTGATATATTTTTGGCACAGATATTCTTTCAAATGCTTTTCTTGACTAATAGAAACCATTATATATTACTTTTACAGCACATTATAATTTAATAAGAAAATAGTACATTTACTTACCTGTTCATCTGAAATAACTCTAATTTCATGCTCAGCCTTCTCTATTCCTTCTTTTGTTCCGGTAATTGTTATTATATCTGACTGATCTTGCACAGATGGAACAGTTATTTTAGTTGCAGTTGTTTTTTCTAGGTCTTTAAGACGTTGTCCCAGTTTTCCAAGAATCCAACGATGATGGTCCTTAGGAATGCTAATTTGTTTGTTTGCCTATAGTAACCAGTTGACAATTTAAAATATTTATAAAGGATTGTTTTAGCAACCATTGTAAGGTTGTAATATTATATCTATCTGTAAAACTAAACCTGAGTCTGAAATGTTGTTAAAATTCGACGCTTAGCTTCCAACACTTGATTCTGTTTACCAGTTATTAGGAATGTTAGAGATAGATCTTTTGATGTTGCTATTTCAATGATAGTATTTGTCTCTTTCATTATTGTTTTACATGTACGTATGGATTCACGTTCACCAAATTTGTCACTATGATCAAATTTGCGTTCTTCCGCAGGTACACGAAACATCTAAGTGCAATAAACAGTAGCAGTAAAATTAGAAAATTATAAAAAATGTATAAACATATTATATTCAAGTAATTTATACCTGTGTAATAGTTACACGTCCAAGTTGCAAATTATGGTTTATAGAGAAAATATTTAATTTTCCTGAACTTGAACTAGCTGACTCAGGAAGAACTGGGAATGTCTCATCATAAGTAGGTGGCTCATAGGCCGTTCCCTCTTCCATTACTGACTGCTGCTGCATGATGGGGTTGTCCTGTTTCGTGCCAAGTCCTTACAGTAGCACTGTAATAAGGTATTAAATGGAACTTATCTCTTTAAAATGACATATAGCACAACAAATAATATTCATTAAGTGAGGCTTCAATTTTTAAACCTGAAATACATAAATTTAACATAACTGATTTAAAACACAAGG
>NW_017100220.1:1122995-1124072 GCF_001263275.1 Habropoda laboriosa
TACATATAAAACACATTATGTGCTATTACTATAATTTTATCAATTAAATTGAACATCTGGTAACATTAAAAAATGTAGAACGCAAATACAAATGTAAAAAAATTATAAAAGAGAAATACTGAATACAAAAAAATTTCGACAGAAATTCGGAGCACGTTATAACTCTATAAAATTTCCTTCAATATATTCTTTTTACATAAACGCTTAATTAATGATTTATTGCTTAACGCGTGTAACTGTAAGCGTGAAATAACGATGAGAATTCGTAACGATTATTACGTTAAACGGGAAATAGCAAAAACAAATTCAAGTTAAATGCCAGCATGTCAATGACCACCGAGTGGTTGAGCCAGTGACCACCATATGGAATGAAGTATTCACTTGACACGTCACAAGATCGCTAACCTCTTTTGAAATGAATGTATGCACGTTGCATAGATCGAAAATAGTGCTCGCGTATTTCTAAATTGAAATGAGAAACTGGTAATTTAAGGCTGGGCTGTTATATCCAGAGAGAGGCGGATAGCGTAAAAGAGAAAGAGAGAGAGGGAGAGAGAGAGAGGTATTCATATAGGCAGTCACGACATATCACGAAATAATACTTACTCTACCGTAATAAAGAAATCCGGCCAAGTAATAAACGTGTATTACGAAGCCAGTTTAATAGTGATTTGCCTGAAACATTCGGAAATTCACGGATATTAGACACTGATGAGCACTTAATCTAATTCAATTATCATCGAACAAATAATTGTCCACTACTCTCACAAACGTACGTCTTTCCTTACCGGTAACGCAAAGTGAAATGAGATAAATACTAGCTCGATCGCAGAAAGTTACTATAAAACAGGGATATTGAACAGCATTTTCGTTGCGAACCTTCAAATGCAAAAAGTACTAGTGAAGTTATATCTATAAAAAATCTTTACTGAACTTTTTTAAATAAAAAGCGTGTATGTTTTAAATATAAAACAATTTGCACACCAGAAATTTTACAAAGAACAAACAATACTTATATTTTTATACTATTATAAATACGTAACTTTCAAGATGATAAAACAAAAATATTTCACTGCT
>NW_017100220.1:1124165-1135640 GCF_001263275.1 Habropoda laboriosa
ATTAATATAAATTCATATTATTTATTATTTTTATACAAAAGAAAAAAATAAATGTACCACGTGAATACAATATTTGGTTTGCTTCTTAATATAATAAATGCTTATTTCCAAACAAAACTTGTAACATAAGTTACCAGATTATAATAAAATGTTGTGCATATTTTTTTCATTATTATTCGCAACTACAATGTCATAAACAATTAAAGTAATATTCAAGTAGAGTCAAAATACAATTTAAAAAAAAATGTATCGAAAAACAAATGTAAATCCTACTAATTTTGTATACAGTACACACTGTTATCACTGACCAGATTTTATATTTAATGTGCATCATTATATAACAAGTTAGGACGAAGGTTAAGCATAGGTCGTCCTCCAAATAATCTTAAATTTTTTTTTTCAATACCAAGTTCTAAGTGAAAAAAAACATGCCTCAAAACATCAATCGTTCGGGGCCATTCATAGGTGCGATCGACGAAGGAACGAGTAGCGCTAGATTCTTAGTGAGTAAATTTTTTTTCTGCTGTATTTAAATTCAACAATAATAATTAACGACTGTCCGAGATATATGAATGGAACTTGAACCTCACGTAACCATGGTCATTTGATTCTATGGTAACGTTTATTTTATGATACGTTGTATCATATTTTGAATTGACATCGCTTTATATTTTATACGAAAATTGTCATTTAAAATTGTCATATATTTTTTTTGTCAATTTAAAAGCTAATTTTTTCTAATTTTTAAATTAGTTTTTCAATCATCTTTTATTCACAATTATGATAAATTTGATTTAATTTTATTCAAGAATAAGTAGTAAAATATTTGTTTAAAAATATGATAGAAAATTAATGTATGGTCTATGAAGCATAATGCAATATATCTATTTCAGGTATTTGATGTACTACATAGAAAAGTAGTAGCATCACATCAAATTGAAATTAAACAGAAATATCCACAAGAAGGATGGGTGGAACAAGATCCAAAAGAGATCTTACAAGCAGTTCGAGAATGCATAAAAAAGACTATAGAAAAATTAAAAGATATTGGTTTGAGTGTATCAGATATCAAAGCAGTTGGGATTACCAATCAAAGAGAAACTACCTTAATGTGGGATAAAAATACAGGAGAACCATTGCACAATGCAATTGGTAAATTATATGATTTACGCATGTAAAAAATGTATGCAATATACTTGGAGTAAAATTAATATCAATTTTATAGTATGGCTGGATATGAGGACAACTACAACTTTGGAAGATATATTAGATAGTGTACCAAATAAGACAAGAAACAAAAATTATTTAAAACCACTTTGTGGTCTTCCAATGTCACCATATTTTAGTGCTCTTAAAATACGTTGGCTTATTGATAATATACCACGTGTTAAGCATGCAGTAGATGAAGAGACATGTGCTTTCGGAACAGTTGATACATGGCTCCTTTGGGTATGCTAACTTATTTATTTTTGTTCGTATATTTATTATACAATTATTAGGGTTGTTAACTTAATGTTATACCTTTTTTATATAGAATCTAACCAAAGGACAGTTACATGTAACAGATGTATCAAATGCATCTCGTACTATGTTAATGAATATTGAATCATTAAAATGGGATCCTTTATTATGTCGATTTTTTGGAATTCCACAACATATTTTGCCTGAAATACGATCCAGTGCTGAAGTATATGGAGTAGTTGCAAATCCAGAAGTTCTTGCTGGTGTACCTATAGCAGGGGTATATCATTAAAATAGTGTTAACCTTAAACTTGATATGTTTGATTATTAAAAAGTGATTAACTAAATTAATGTACTCGTTTTTTTATATGTAAGTGTGTAGGTGATCAACAAGGAGCACTTCTTGGTCAACTGTGCTTAAAACCTGGGCAAGCAAAAGCTACTTATGGGACTGGTTGTTTCTTGCTTTATAATACTGGAAATGTTGTATGTGTTTACTTCACTTTATTATATTGTACAATATTTATACTATTCAACACCAATTCATTTATAAAAATGAAATGTTTAATCTTTTTAGAAAGTAGATTCCAATCAAGGTCTTATAACAACTATTGCATATAAACTGGGTAAAGCTCCAGCAACTTATGCATTGGAAGGCTCAGTAGCTGTAGCTGGAGCAGCTTTATCATGGTTGCGTGATAACATGCAACTCTTCAGTAACATTACACAGTCTCAAGACATGGCAGAACGTGTAAGATGTTCTGGAGATGTATATTTTGTACCCGCATTTTCTGGTTTATACGCACCATATTGGCAACAAGACGCACGAGGGTAAATAAATTTTAGTAATAGTGATTTAAAGTTATTATTTTTTTGGTATTACCAATTACAAGTTACACATATTTTTAGGGTAATTTGTGGTATTACTGAAGATACACAACAGTATCATATCGTTCGGGCAGCATTGGAAGCTGTCTGTTTCCAAACACGCGACATTTTAGAAGCAATGGTTAAAGATTCTGGAACGAAACTAACGAATTTACAAGTTGACGGTGGAATGACTGTAAATAATTTACTTATGCAGCTACAAGCTGATATAACGGGAATAAATGTTGGTATGTACAAATTTTTATTTATTTCTATCACTCCATAATTAATAAATTTCATTCATATTTCAATAATGTTTTTTTAATGGTTTGGATAGTGAGACCCAATATGGTAGAAACAACAGCATTGGGAGCAGCTATGTTAGCTGGTGTTGGGGCTGGGGTTATCGACATCAACGATGTGGATGCATCGCAAGTTACAAAGTTTTCACCAGCTATTGGAGAAGATGGTAATATTTTTTTAAGGTACAATAGTATAGAAAAAATAATAAAAACAATTTAATAACAATCTTATATTTTTACATTTTAGAAAGAGACTTGAGGTATTCTAAATGGAAAATGGCTGTGGAAAGGTCTATGAAGTGGGATAGCGCTTCCGCTTTAATGAATAATTGAAACAAAAGCAATATGCACCTCCCAATAATAAAAAGAAAAATAGAAAATTCAATTACATCTCAATCAAAAAAGATTGTGTAAAGATAAATGCTGAATATGAAAGTTTTAAATTTAATATATTACATTATTTAAGCGCAACAAGCTACAGGTTATAGAAAACAGGGCCCAATGTTATATGCGTAATACGTAAAATAGTTTCTCGTAAAGTAGTTACGTAAAATAGTATGGAAATAGTATATTCTTTTACGACGTGTTATATGTATATGTTTTATTAGTGAATATGTTGATTGTATATTGTTATTTCTTATTAAAGAAACTTATTTTTGCGAATAATTGTTGCTATGTATTAATACGTGTATTCTTAAATAAATATGTAATTTTAAAAATTAAAATGCATACGTAATACAAATTATATATTAGTATAATTTAATTATCACAAAATAATTTACGAAAGATGTCATAAATAGTTTAAAGGAATAAGTTATAAAAAAATTACGAAGAATTACACATTTTTTTATTATATTATTTGGAGTTCCATATTGCCGTAAACCAGTACCACGAGTTTTAAATATCTTCTTTTTCGGAGTTAAATTATTTCCATCCTGTTTGTACCAAATAATATTTCAGTTTTGTAATTGGATGTACAATGTACAAAAAATACAAAGAAAATTTTTTTGAAAACTACCTTATTTTTTTTTTCCTGTTTTTCCTCTCTCTGACTATTTGAACGCATTGCATCCTCATTTTGAGAAAGGTAAGAGTAATTTTCCGTGTATTCAGAAACCTATGAAAATCGTTTTATTTTCGCATTACTGTGAATAATTAAAAACAATAACGCTAAATAATAAATTTCACCTTAACTGGAGGGTTTAAATCAAATTGAATTTTTTTATCTTGCTTCGTTGGCGACAGTACCTATAATTAAAGCAAGTCAAAAAATTAAATTAATTTGGACAAAAAAATTAACGTTTTATACATATGACTTACATTTTCCAGTTCATTATAAATTTTTGTAGTATTGAAATTATATATATCTTGTTCCGGATTCGATATTTCACTCTTATCTCTAGATGTAATATTTGGCATACCTACACTTTTCTGACTTTGAGATTGTTGCTCATTCGTTTCATAAACTTGACTCATTTGCGTATAATTTCCTATCTCCTTAGTTACTTCTATTACGTTAGATTTTGCAACTGGTTGCACTCTTTCTTTTAAATTGCCTTTAACACGGCTTTTTTTGGTACGGTCATGTTGGAAATTTATTTGTTTATTTTCATTTTCATCCTTCATTTTATTAAAAGTTTCTTTTAATTTTGCAAAAGCAACATTTTGTGAAGCTATTGTATTCTTCATTTCTCCTAATGTAATATCGAATTGTTTTTTTAAGGATGTTACTTCTGTTTCGTGTTTTTCTTTTAATAATATACGAGCATTCTCGAGTTCCTATATGGAAAAAATGAATTTAAATTATCACCCTTTGTAATTCACTTTTACTTCTTAAAATTGTACCTGAATTTTCGAATGTTTATCTAAGAGCATTCGTTCTTTTTCTTTTTCTACAAATTCAATGTTTCTATTTAAATTCATTAAGTTTTGCTCATTGTTCATTTTCATATCTTGCAGAGACCTTTCAAGATTCAAATTACAAGCGTGTGCCTTCTTTAATTCATTTTCTACTTGTGCAAAATCGTTTTGTATTTTTTTATATTCATTGTCAATTATATTGAGATCTTTAACTAAACTAGATTCTATTTCCTGTCTTGCACTTAAATTTTCTCGAAGTCTATCGATCTGTCAAAGAAAGAAATGAATTTATGATATACAGAAGAAATGTATGAAAGAAAATTATTATATTGATATACTTCTTGTGCTCTCGACTGTAATTGCTTAGATAGTTCCTCTTCTTTGTCGGTTGATTTTTCATACTTTGCAATTAACTCCATATTCTGGCATAATAAATCTTCAATTTTATTCCTATCACAAAATTAATAAATTAAAAAATTTTAAAAACTTCAATTATTACTGACGAAAATTATAAGAAGAACATGCTCACTTGCATGTGACAAGCTCTTCTTGCAATTTTGAGATTTCTTTGTCCTTTTCCGTGAATACATTTGCCAAATTTTGCTTCTCCTGTATAATATTCTTCAATTGCACTTGTAATTCTTGATTCATCGACGTGAGGTTTTCTTGCTTCTGAAATCATCATCGCTTACAATGTTGCACACGTTTATTACATCTATGATAACAACGTATAGCGATAACGTAGGCAAAATATTTTTCTTCGAAAGAATACAAGATAGTACACGTCTTTCTGCTTAAGAAAGAAAAATTTAGAAAAAAAGAAAAAATTCCTGCAACATTGTATTCCGCACTTTTATTAGTTCTAAATTTTCCTCTGCATGAATTTTATGCAAGTGATTTTCCTCTAAAATAGACTTATTCATCTCTTCTAATTGTTTCTTCAATTCGAACTCTGCAATCATCATTTCCTGTATTCTAATAAGAAATCAAACATAAATTTAACGTTGTTATTTATTCAATAAATAATTCGTAAATTTTTCATAAATACCTTTTCTCTTGATTTATAACTTTGTTTTCGACTGTGCTAATAGTATTTTTATGTTCTTCATCTATATAAGTATATTAATCAAAAATAAAAATCAACATACAGATGCTTTATTTACCTAAAGTTTATAACAAAAGCTATGCATTTACCTTTTAATTTCATAGAACTTAATTCCTGTTGCAGCTTCTTTACTGTGGATTGTTGTTCAACGATTACGTTGTTATATAATGCTGATAGATTATCCTTGTGTTGCTGAAATCCCTTTAAACTCTCTGATATTTCATAGTAATATTTGGTAATAGATTCCCAGTCGCCATTCAATCTAAAGAAATGCATTATTATATGCTCATTTTTCTAACATTTAATTTTAATAATAATGTATATTGAACATGTTACTGTTGCAATATTTCTTCCTTAGCTCGTAACTCGGCTTCGTGAGATGCGGAGAGCAAGGAAATAGTTTCTTCAGCAGCCTGTAGCTTCTTTTGCAACTTTTGAATCTTCCGTTCTTCTATGGTACATATCCGTTTTATTTCTTCCGACATCGGACTTTCTTGTATCTATTTGTTCAATATTTACTCAATAATAAAAATCTGTTTAATATTTAAAAAGAAACTTTTTCTAATGGAATGAGGCTATGCAAATAATCATACTTCTGTTCTTTGGGACATTGGAGTTTGAACTCCTACATGTTTTGACCACTGTCCTATCAAGGTATTAACAAATTTTCCGGTTGGACAAGTCTTCTGAATTTTCTCAAGACTTTCGTTGTGAGACGACTGAATCTTCCGTTTGTTACTCTCCAATTGCGATTTTTCATCCTTCCTAAAAGATCCTAGAGTAAAATATTATATACATATCACGATATACTTGAATTTATTAAATGATCCATTTTAATTTTATATTTTATTATAAATTGATAAACACCGCCACTTTGAGGAGTTTTCACAAACTTATCAGGACTGTTCTGAGGAGTATAGTGAATTCTACGTTCAACATTCTGTGACATTATATCTCTTCTGCCGGATCCTAGAAAACAGTTATAGGTTTACTACTGTTCAAACGTAAGTCGATGAAACTTACCACTACCTCGAGGTGTCTTTTGCAATTTTTCCGGAGTTAAATTGTAAGACGAGAATTCAGATTTGGGATTTTCTTCCTCGTATTGCATTTTTGTATTTATTTTGACCACAACTAAATTGGAACGAAAATTAAACTTTGAACTTTAACGTATCTTTCGTATGATAATTATGAATGCAACAGTATACAAATAAACAAATTTTGTCTATAAAGAAATCACATAAAACGCGATTGATCTCGATTATAAATAGATTTAGAGTGACGCGTATTAGAAGCGTCTTTAGGAGTTGGCTGATTCATTTCAAACACTACTACTTAAGTAGATACAATCACTTCAACCAATATTCAATATATTAAACCGACTGGAACTGTATGAGATATCTACATCTGTTATAATCATAATATAATTTTACATGGAATTTGATCGTAATCTTTAAAAAAAAATATTAAAGGTATTCTTTTTATTACATTTCGTATAGGTGTGAATAAAACATTTTCCATTATTCTTGTCATCGTAATCGTGATAATTCTTCAGATTAGTTACCGAACGAGCCTGTTACAGTCGGTACACCGATAAAAAGTTTACGATGTACGAAAGTGATCACCGAACCATTCGATGGCGCGCTAAATCGATTGCGCATCCTCATTATCCATGTAACATCTTGTTTACTTTGTGCATCGCTAAAAACGTTGCAACCTATTTTTGTCGCTGTGATCGTGGCAATTGCAGAAGACTGGTTAAATGAATAACCAAGTTCACAACTTGCCATTAATTTAACAGGAACGTGCTGCAGCCTGAAATACCCGAAAAAATATTTACGATGCGCGAGTGTCCGGCAAAACATATCGGCGGGCTAAATCAATGGCGCAACTCCATAGCGCATGTGACATCTCGTTTGCGGAGTCTGGAATATTGCTAGGAAGGGGCCAGATATCCCTCCCTTCTTGCTGAGATGCTCGCGAACGAAAACTAAGCCAGTGTATGTGGCGCGTCAGCCTAATATTCAAGCGTAGCAGTGACAGGTGAGCCAGGGGCACATTCTCAAGCAGAAAGTTCACGTCGTCGAGATGAAGGAGCACGAGACAACGGGTGCTTGTCAAAGAAAACCGACGAAACTGAGGAACCTCATCTATAAGACTGAAGCCTTTGATTCTTTACACGCAAGAAATGCAGAGGTATATAATTAATGAAGAAATAGAATTTTTTTTCATCTTGTTTTATTCCTTTTTTTAGTTTTCTTTTATTTATTATTTTATTTTATATATAACTGCAATCTTTTATTTAAAAATCGCGTGACTTGTAATGTTGAAGATTGTACAGTAGTGGATAGCGTGGGAGTTCAAATGGGACTGTGAGTGTAGGCGAATTTGTAACGGAGCGAGTCAATACTATCGAAAATCGAGGGTTCGTTTCAGTGGCCCACTAGTTGCGCGAAAACAGGAGTGCATGTAATATGTTGTTGAAAATAGTTATGGGATTGTATTTTGGAATAATTGTGGATAGTGAACGCGCTGAAATTAAAGGAACAGTGTAATATTTTCAACGGATGTCTGATTTATATAACACTTTCTAAAATATTGAACATCCGATTAAGAATGAAACTGCTTTAAATATATGTATAATTGTCCATATATTTTGACTAGTGTGGTAACAACAGAATTTTGATTTAAATGTTACAACGTTGTTCTAATTGCTGATGTTACGTTACTTTAATGAAATAAATAGCAACAGCACGAATGGTTATAACGGAAAATTGCAAAAGTTGGAAACGTTACTGCAATATTCGAATAAAATCACTACATACACTTAAAAATTTTCTTCTTATTTCAAATTTAATATTATTAATAAAAAAGATATTGTTAAAATTTGATCTTTGGCATCTATTTCTTTTTAGAGAACATTATGCTCTGGTCGAGTATGTCTCGGTAGCGTTATGCAGCTACCGAATCATGGAACGGAGCCCCGTTCGAGAGAAGAAATTCTTGTGCACGCAAAAGATTTCCTTGAGCAATACTTTTCTTCCATCAGGAGGTATAAAATACTTAAAGTACAGTTACACATAATATTAAATTTTATTAAACAGTATACAATACTTCCTTGTTTAAAAATAGATTAAATAGCGAGGCACATCATTATCGTTGGGAAAGTGTGAAAAAGGAAGTAATAGCAACGAATACTTATCAATTAACGGAAACGGAATTGGTTTTTGGTGCTAAGTTAGCGTGGCGTAATGCTGCAAGATGCATCGGTCGTATTCAGTGGTCTAAGTTACAAGTATGTAGAAACTTGAAACAATTTTAATTATCGTCCAACAATAAAAAAAGAATATTATCTATTGTTATATACAATAAATAAATGTAAAGAACACCTTGGCTGCCTCTAAATTCATTATACATTTATATTAATTTATTATAGGTATTTGACTGCCGTTATGTCACGACAACTAGCGGCATGTTTGAAGCTTTGTGCAATCACATAAAGTACAGCACGAACAAAGGAAACATCAGGTAGTTGTTAAATTGAAAATTTAACTTTTTAAATTAAAAATTCATATTTTTTACTCGCTATATTTTCAGATCTGCGATAACAATATTTCCACAACGTACAGACGGAAAACACGATTATAGGGTGTGGAATCAACAGCTGATTAGCTATGCGGGTTATAAGAATCCAGACGGTACCATAATCGGCGATCCCGCAAACGTTGAGTTTACGGAGGTATAAAATTATTGTTCTCATGTGTTTGCTATCTTTAATTCAGAATTACTAACGAACTATTATTTTCACAGTTATGCATAAAACTAGGTTGGAAAGGTGCACGGACTCGTTTTGATATATTGCCATTGGTATTATCAGCAAATGGCCACGATCCTGATTATTTCGACATTCCAAGCGAACTTGTTCTTGAAGTTTCCCTTAGTCATCCCACGTACGTATTCCTATTTGATATCAATAAGCCGTTAAATTGTAAGTTAATTTTCAATTATTTATCGCAGATACGATTGGTTTGAAAAGTTAGAATTAAAATGGTTTGCTGTTCCCGCTGTATCTGGAATGGTGTTCGACTGTGGAGGATTGGAGTTTACAGCCGCACCATTTAATGGATGGTACATGAGCACTGAAATTGGAGCTAGAGATTTGTGTGATGTCCAACGATACAATTTACTAGAGGTTAATTTTAAAAAAATGCTAATATTCTTATTCTTCACCGAATATGAAAAATGGATTTTATTTGCAGACAATTGCAACGCATATGGAACTAGATACGAGAACGTCCACTTCGCTATGGAAAGATAAAGCTATGATAGAAGCTAATGTTGCTGTGTTACATAGTTTTCAAGTAAATATACGTGCAATAAGTCTTGTTGAAAACATTTTTACGAAAAGAGATGATAATCTTTGAATTTCTTTCAGATGAAAAACGTGACGATTGTAGATCATCACACTGCTTCTGAATCTTTCATGAAACATTATGAAAATGAAATGCGATTGAGAAACGGTTGCCCAGCTGATTGGCTATGGATCGTACCACCGATATCAGGATCGGCTACGCCTGTATTCCATCAGGAGATGGCTCTTTATCATTTGAAGCCATCTTATGACACTCAGGTCTTTATTAAGAAACTCACATATCGTTCATTGCATATTCTACTATGTAATTACGATACTTTAATTTATTGCGAAATTCTAGGATCCTGCATGGAAAACACATGTTTGGAAAAAAGGTAGAGACAAAAGATCAACGTCCAAGAAACCCAGACGAAAGTTCCATTTCAAACAAATCGCAAGGTAAAGTACTACGAAAATATAAAGTACAAAAAATTGATTCGAAAATAAACCTTCTCTACAAAAAATTTTAGAGCTGTAAAATTTACATCCAAGTTATTTGGAAGAGCTCTGTCCAGAAGGATAAAAGCTACAGTATTATTTGCCACGGAAACTGGCACATCACAAATGTACGCTGAAAAACTTGGTGAATTATTAGGACATGCTTTCCATTCCCAGGTATTCACTATTTTATTGAATATGATGCGATATTGAATTTTTATTCATTATTTTTAGAGAAATTGTGTCTGAAAAAATACTTGAAGTTAACGATTTTAGGTACTCTCCATGTCGGATTATGATATCAGTAACATAGAACATGAAGCTCTATTGTTGGTTATAACATCCACCTTTGGAAACGGCGATCCTCCAGAAAATGGCGAAGTAAAATTATTCTCTTTTTATTAAACAGCTAGAAGCTTAAATTATAGTCTGTATATACTTCTGGTTTGTACATTTTTTAGGCTTTCGCTCAAAATTTGTACGCAATGAAAATGAATGAAACATACATTAACAGTGGCAATAAAATAAGGTATTTATACACTCTTACCATTAATTTTAAAATAACAAAATTTATCAATTTAATTATAATAATTCGTAATTTCAGTTTAGCAACTTCAAAATCATTCATCAAAGCAAATAGTCAATCTGAAGTAAGCAATTCGAAAAAATTAGATAGATTGGACTCCCTTCGGGGTTCTACCACGGACTCTCAAACGGAAGACACTTTTGGACCCTTGAGTAACGTCAGGTATGTATCATTTCAGATCAAGTCACAAGTATGAAACAAAACCTACGATGTATTTCTTAGATTTGCTGTTTTCGCATTGGGCTCATCCGCATATCCAAATTTTTGTGCATTCGGTCGTTACGTGGATAACTTGTTAGGAGAATTAGGTGGAGAACGACTATTGAAATTGGCGCAAGGAGATGAGATGTGTGGACAGGAACAGGCTTTTCGAAAATGGGCAGCTGACACTTTCACTGTTCGTACTTATATTCTATATTTTTATTATAATTTATTGTAAACAATT